>NC_142609.1:27210587-27409974 GCF_041222555.1 Hakea prostrata | reverse complement strand
TGATGGTGTTGAATTAATTTTTCCTATTAATTATGTAATTTTTTTGTATTTAATATATATTTAAATAATTAAAAAAAATTTAAATATTAAAAAACTAATTAATTTCTATTTTAAATTTAAAAATAGGAGAGTATTAGCCGATGCATGTATGCAATTTTTGGAGCATGTTGTGGATATTTTTAAGATAGTGTGTATTTTATATAATTTTATATAATTTTATATTATATTATATATATATATATATATATATATATATATATATATATATATATATATATATATATATATATAATGTTTTAATATTTAAAAAATAGGAGGTTATTTATTAGAAGCATGTATCTCATTTTTGGAGCATATTGTGGAGCTTTTTAAGATACTTAGTGTGTATTTCTTATGTCGGGCACTCTCTTTCAAAGATACTCGGACATAGACATGGCAACACGAGAGGCCATTGACATCCGATAGAAGGAAGAGCGAGTGTAATTCTGCAAGAAACAAATAGGAGGAGGTGGGCCCACTAGGGACCGAAGGTGCATCTAGCTGGTGGAAATAGGGATGTAGTAGGTTGCCCAAAGGTGCCCGTGAGAGGTCGAAGGGTAATGGCCTCATATATTAGTGGGGGAAAGCAAAAAGGAAAGATAAGAGAACACGTAGGGAGGAGTTCGAGGATGCATGCTTAGATGACCTTCTAGTTCCCGAGGATTATGGTCCGGATGAGCCGGGAGAGTCCGAATGTAAACTTGATCTAGAGGTTGATCAAATCGGAGGGCGATGATGATGAGTAGGGAGCAATAAAGGGTTAATGACACGAGGTGGGCAACGAGAGGGGTGCAGGTTGTGGGTCCTCTAAAGAGCCGGTAGGTATGGGAGGCACATGCGGCTCGAAGTCCCTATGAGGAGGACTCGAGAGTGTGAGGCAAGAGGTTCCTATCCCACAGGCCCCTGCAAGGGGTTGAGCTTTGTCGGCACATCTTACGCGATCCGGATCTTGAGATTCTTTGCAATGATCCGGCCCCTATTGCGAGGCCCGAGCATAAACGAGAGAAAGTTGAAGCACTTAGGAGTGTGAAGGAAAAAGTAGGGATGGCTTTCTCCAAATGGGCTTATTACCATAGTATTCCAACATATATAGCCCAGGGGCCCTACTATAGAGATATGACTGAGGAGATAAGCAAGGCTAGGAGTGGTGTACAGGGCCCCACTCCATATGAGATATATAATGTCTATTTTCCCAAGCATAAAGAGGACTTAAATGAGTATATTAAGGAATTAAAGCCCATGTGGGCTCATTATGGAGTGATAGTGATGGCTGATGGTTGGACTGGTCCCACTAGACAGTCCATCATCAATTTCATGTTGAATTGTGATGGGAGGACAATGTTCCTCAAGTCAGTAGATGCATCCGGTGATAAGAAGGATGCAAAATATATTCATAAATTATTAAAGCAAGTGGTGAAGGAGGTTGAGTGGAAAATGTGGTCCAAATTGTGATTAATAATGGCTCAAACTACAAGAACGCTAGGTTGAAGATGCAGGAGAACTCGAGGTATCTAAACATATAGTATTAATTTTCATTTTTGAATACATATATTTACATTACATGTACACTTTCTAACTTTGTATTGAACTATTGATGCTTTGATGGATGGACAGATATAAGCTCTTTTGGACTCCATGTGTTGCTCACTGCATTGACTTAATGTTGAAGGACATCGGAAAAGTCAAGCTTGTGAAGAAGACCGTGGAGCAAGCCCGACAAGTTAGCACCTTCATCACCACACATATGCATTAAGGATGATGAGGGACAAGTGTTAGGGTGAGTTAGTGTGGCCAGGCATAACCAGATTTGCTACTAATTGGATAGCACTGCAAAGCTTTGAGAGTAGGAAGACTGGCCTTAGGAGCATGTTTGCATAAGAGGAGTGGTTTAGCTGGGAGGGTTCTTCATCCGTGGGAGGAAGGAGAGCACAGTTGACCATAATTGATGAGATTTTCTGGCATAATGTGAGGATAGTGGTGAAGATGCTTGAGCCTGTGGTGCATGTGTTGAGGATAGTAGATCAGCAGAGAAAACCTACTCTTACCACATATATTTGCTACAGTAGAGAGGATGAAGCAGGAAGTTGCTCAGGTCCACCCACACGACCACAAGAGAGTCCTCGAAATCATCGAACTTAGATGGCAGTCTATGTTGCAACATCCACTGCATAAGGCTGGTGAGTTGTTAAGTCTAGTATTCAATTTAATTTTCTTTTGTTATTACCCTATTAAGCATTAACTATTCCCTTTTATGACATATTTTTTCTTACACAACATACTATTTAAATCCCAAGCACCATTACAAGGACAATCTTGGGATGAGGCAAGATTTGAAGGATGCCGTCCAAACTATAGTGGAGAAGTTGGAACTAGATCCATCTAAACAAATAATCATCCTTATGGAGGTGAGATAGTGATTTGAATCATTTAATATTTACAATTCATAGTTTTATACTAAGTCATTAACCTAGTAACTAGTTATTGTTTTTTTCTCTTTATATATTAGATAAAGGCATTTAGGGATGCCACTGGGAGCTTCGGTCGTTCCATGGCCGTATTGGGACGAGAATCTGCCCCTGGGGGTAAGTTTATTCATTTATTTCATTATATATTTAAATATTATATTCTATCTTTAATTTAATTATTTAAATATTAAAATGACTTGGAGTCTATGTTTGTTGTAGTTAAGTGGTGGTTGCAATTTGAACGTGACTCACCTCACTTTAGTGTGATTGCAAGCAAAGTGCTCTCCTAGACATGTTTTGCCACTGGTTATGAGCGAAACTGGAGCACCTTCAGCCTCATTCACTCGAAAAGGCGCAACCGATTGGGTGTGAAGTGTTTAGTGGACCTTGTCTACATACACTATAATATGAGACTGAGAGAGGATCATATTAGACAGGGGATGGACAGAGAGAGTAATAATATCAAGTTGGCCGACATATTTGAGATGGATGATGATGATAACCCGATGAGTTGATTGGATTAGGGACAAGTGGAGAGCCATTCTTGGATGAGGAGGGAGGTTGTCCCAATAGACAGATAGCAGAGGAGATGGGGGCTGATGTGGAGGACTTCATGGTCCAGGAGGGGAGTGCACATGCAGTGCCCGCCCGTCCCTTTGTGCCACACCCTAGTGCATCCACCCAGAGTGAGGATTTGATTGTCTGGTCCGACACTGAGGATGAGGTGACTCAGGCCTTCAGTGATGATGACAATGGTGGTGATGATGACAATGGAGGTGATGATGGAGGGGATGAGGAGGGTGTTGGACCTCGTGATCATGATTCAGCTGATCCTAAGGACAGACCACCACCACCACCACAACCACCAGCAGTACGTGAGTCAAGGGTGGGGAGGACGACCACCAAGATTCATATGAGAGAGTAAGTTCATCCACGCGACACAGGATTCAGACCATACTGGAACTGCATCTTGAGGCCAAAATATTTCCTCTACATATTTGAGGAAGGGGAAGGGGAGACAACATGGCTATAGCATAAAGGACACACCATCATATGGGTCCTACTATCCAGCTGATGCCGATAGTTTGGTGGGATCTATGAGATTGATGAGCATTGATGATTCTAGAGACTCCTCCACCTCCAGAGTATTCGGATGGCATAGGCTTGCGGAGTCCTCATATGATACTGCTATGGAGAGTATTGGTTCTACTGGGTCGACTTATGGTTATGGACCATATGGTGTCCCTCATGGCTATCAGATTCAAGGTTAGGCCAGTCAGCCACTAGTGGAGCCTTATGGTTATGTAGCAGCTTATGAAGCTTATGGTGTCCCTCCCACTGCCACCTATCGGAGTCAGCCACTGGGACCTTATTGTCAGTATGGATCTGATCCTTCTACTGACAGCTAGGGTGCTCCTTCATTTGTTGAGCAAATCTTCCACTCTATTCCGCAGCTAGTTCCTTATTTGGAGATTCATAACTTCCCATCGCCAGGAAATCTTATACATGTGGATGGGGCCATGTCCGGAGCTGTAGTTGCTAACTACGTCGAATATGGGGTGAACATCATGGGACTTGTATTGTCATTTGTATGGGGTGCAGACAGAAGATGGTGACATTGAATAGAATAGACTTGTAATTAGTAACATACTAAGTTACTAACATTCTCGCTTCTTCTCATATGTAGTGTATACTTGGATGTTACATTTTCAATGTTTTTTTTAGTAAACTAGTAGTTCTATAGTGTTTATTTTGCTTGAAATAGGTAGCATGCAAGAACCCAAATCAATTTGAGCCCATATGAGTCCCGAAATTGAGGTTACAAGTGTGCAGAAAAAAGTGTCCAGTTTTGGTCGAAATTTCGACCGAAACATGTGAAGATCAGCCTTTTGCATGGTCGAAATTCCCATTCTGACCGAAATTTGTTCCTTGCTCCCTCTGTAATCACTTCTCCGTCCTCTTTTTGAAAAGCTTTCCACCCCTAAAGTTTGTGCCATTGCCTGCTTAATCTCTACTGGCACCTTGGGGCATTTTGTGACATCCTTATCTTCCCTAGCTAGATGAATCTTTAATCTAGTGGCCCCACCTCCTCTGATCTGTTTCTTGCAATAATTACACTCACACTTCGTCTTATCAGTTGTTAGTGGCCTCCTATGTTGCCAAGCAATGTTTGATGTCTTTTAAAAAATATGCGTGATACAAGAAATAAACACTAAATATTTTAAAAAGCATTGCAAAAACTCCAAAAGCTGCATACATGCTTCTACTAATATTTTAAATATAAAATAGAAAATAATTAGTATTTTGTTGAATTTTTAAATAATTTTAGAAAATATTAATAATTTTCAAATAATTAAAATAAACAATTAATAATAGTAAATTTGATTGAACACCATCATAGCGTAGATCAGGTGATGAGACGCATATATTAAGTTCAAGCCTATATATCATGTATACATCATGGAAGAAAATTCAGCCGAAATTGTCGAAATGTCTTTGAAATCACAAATCGAAACGAAATACAGTAGTAGGAACACAGAGTGTGTTATATTGTGTTGTATCAACCTGAAACAACACATATGCAATTATAAAAATCACCATTTTTGGTCGATATTTCGACCTATCATCATTTCGACCCAAATCGAGCGCTATCGCCTCTTACATTTCGACCTATTTTGAACCTTTTTTTAATTTTTTATTTTTTATAATTTCTTTTGCTTTCATCCCTTTTTTCACCTAATTTCTACAACTCCATTTCATTCAAACGCTAGATTTGCTCCTTTATTTGTATTTTCTCAAATCTTGTAAGGTAAGTAACCAACTTCCTTATTTTTTTAATTTTTGTTTTGTTTGTACCTTAAATCTTCTTGGATTGCTTCCTAATTTAAGTATGTTTACTTTAGAGTGTTGATCTATGAATTTGTAGTGTCAAAATTAACTTTTTATTCTTCCTACTATTTTTTTATTTTTTTGTTATAAAATTATTTTGTAAATTATGTATTTTGCTAAAAGTGTATGTGTATAGTAGATGTATGAGCTTCAAATTAATGTATGTGAGAGTTGAGACATCATATTGCTATGATGGTGTTGAATCATTTTTTTTTGTTAATTATCTATTTTTATTGTATTTAATATACATTTAAATAATTAAAAAATATTTAAATATTAAAAAAAAAAAAACTAAATAAGGGTCAGCCACTAGTGGAGCCTTATGGTTATGGAGCTTATAGAGCTTATGGTGTCCCTCCCATTGTCATCTATTGAAGTCAACCACTAGAACCTTATTGTCAGTATGGACCTTGTATTGACAACCAGGGTGCTCATTCATTTGTTGAGCATATCTTCCACTCTATACCATAGCCACCACCAGCCTTTCCATATATAGTTGAGTCAGTTCCTTATCTGGAGATCCAGAACTTCCCACTATCAGGAAATCTTAGGCATGTGGATAAGGCCATGTACAGCGTTGCAGTTGCCGACGTAGTCGGCAACTATATGGGGCAAACATCATGGGACTTGTATTGTCATTTGTATGAGGGGTGCAGACGGAAGAGGGAGACATGGAATAGAGTAGACTTGTAATTGGTAACATTCTCGCTTCTTCTCATATGTAGTATACTCTTGGATGTTACATTTTTAATGGTTTTTTTGGCAAACTAGTAGTTCTATAATGTTTATTATGCTTGAAATAGGTAGTATGCAAGAATCCAAATCATTTTGAGTCCATATGAGGCCTGAAATTGAAGTTCCAATTTCTAGAAAAAAGTGTCCAGTTTCAACTGAAACATTGAAATTTCGGCCTTTTGCAAGGTCGAAATTTCTGTTTCGGTCAAATTTTCTTCCTCGGTATACATATGTATTTTGAAAAAAATACTTAATTTAGAAAAATAATTTTTAAAATCAGAAAATAAAAAATAGTAGCAATGGTAAAAAATAAGTTAACAACACAAAATCATAGATTATAGTCCTAGACTAAACACATTAATTTTAAAGGAATATAAGATTATTTATGGCATGAACCAAAAAAAGGGGGAAGTTTTGGAACAAACCATGTAAGATTCTTTCAAATCAAAAAATGAAGAGCAAAAGCTCTGTTTGAACCAAGAGGAGTTGCTGAAAGAGGGTGAGGATAGGGTGGAATCATCACTTACTAGAGAAATTAACAAAGAAAGGTCAAAAGCTAAGCTGTGAAACAAAGGCGGAAAGGACCTGCGTGAAGTAGTGACCTTTATGAAAGGATTGCACTGAAACTGGTTGAACCATGGTTTCGACCAGTTATGTTCGAAATTCGACCTATATCAGTCGAAACTAGGAACTTTTTCAAAATCTTAAGGATTTCGTCTCAGTTTCCGAAAATTTGAAATTTCTGTCGTTTCGGCCAAAGTTAGTACCATGGAGCCAGGTTAAGGCATGATGAATATCGCATAGAGTAGGAGCCAGATCAAGTAACTCTAGCGTCACCTCTAAATTTTGGGGCAGCAACTCTTTGGACTCATGGTACTGGTTCAAGGCTTCATCTTCATCAACATGGGCAGCTTCTAGAGGTGGGCAAAGGACTTCTTCAAGAACTTGTTGGTGGGTTTTGAAGACTATATCTCCCCTTCTTTGTGGCACTCCTTGACAAAGTGACCCTTCTCATAGAAGTCAGGGGTGCTTTGTTGGTGTAGCCTATTCTCTTGCAATTTGTCCTAGGAGGCTGTGAAAACTGTGAGGGAGGGTTGGTGGATGGTGGATCCCTCCTATGGACAGTACTCTGGTGGTATGTAAGTCTTGGTCATGGCCATTAAGGTAATAAGACACAATGATCTCTTCTAGGGTGGGTGGGGAGTAACAATGGACCTTTCATTATGTTCAAACAAAGGGTTCTCATACCAGAATTTGATGTGGTTACCCTGTTTTTTTCTCCTCTGTACCAGTCCTTTTGTTGTTGGTTTCATCCAGCTGGATGTTCTTGTGGAAAAAATAGATGGCTCAAAGCTTTTTGACGTCCCTTCCAACTTGTTGGGTTCAGTACCGTCATACCTCAGTCGTCTCCTTTTGTGGTCCCACTGTTCATGGGCATGTCCCATCAACCGAGCACATGCTACCTTCGTCTTACCAAACTTTGATAAATAGTGCCGACTACTGATCAAAATTCTTGTCTAGATCATACCACCACTCATAAAAAATCTGAAGATCATGGACACCATCATGGGTTCCAACTCATACATCTTTGGAAGTCTTTGTGGTTGCCATACCCCTTTGTAGATATGGTGATGAGACTGGAAGTAGTCTCTAGCTAGTTTCTTCATGGCTTTTGCTATTACTGGTTCATCTATGATGGTATTGGGGTTTGGATCAGCCTGATTGGGCTGAAACTTGGAGGGAAGATTACTAGGGTTAGGGGAGGGATGATCCTAAGTTTGGGATAGATCTAACGGTTAGATTACGTCATTACGATAGATTTGACCTTGAAATTTAGGTATAGGGAAAAGTCCAAAAATTGCCCCCCCAAAAAAAAAAAATCCAGAAAAATAGAAAAAGGTGGTGATAACGGTATTAGGGTGTGATGGAATTGCAGCTCTGGTACCAATTGATGTGAACCCAATTCTAGGGTTTAGGTTTCTAAGAGAATCACCCCAGAATTTAGGATTTCGCCCTGAATCTTCTAGCAAATAAGCCAACAATTTTTGGGGAACCTATGAGTAGAAAGCAGTTGGTAGTTAAAATAAGGAAACACAATTGGAATCCTAAGGGTTGTTAAGGGTTGAGCAAAAACTTCTATGGGATGATTTTGAGATGTCCAAAAATTACCCTAAGGTTGGAAAGAAGAATGAGATAATTTGGATGATTAGGTAAGATCTGGGGTAAATTGAGTGGACGATTCCAAATATGGGAAATTTGGGAATGGATCTTAGGCAATTTTTTTTTGGATCTTTCCTTTTCCTCCCCCACTCCCCTCCCACTCCCCTCTCTTTTCTGCTTCTTTTTTCTCAGATCTGCTACAGGTCAGAGAGGGAGGGGAGAGGGAGTCCAAGACAGAGGGGAGGGGGTGGGAATTGCCACAAGGCTTGGGGAAGGTGGGGGGAAGGGCTGGGGAGGGTTGCATGGAGTAGGGGGATGGAACAGGGATGCTGTAGGTGCTGTGGAGATTGCTGCTGGGGTGCGGCAGCAAGGAGGAGGGTCTGCTATGGGTGCACAGAACAGGGGAGATGCAGGGGACAGCTTGCGGGGGTCTGGGGGAGGTAGGGGAGGGGTAAGACACTGCTGTAACTACAGAGGGATGTGAGGGAGAGGACTGTGATTGGGGGGGGGGTTCTAGGGGCTGCCCAAGAGAGGAAAGGGGAGGGGAAGGGTGTGATGGTCTATGGTTGGAGGGGGAAGGGGGCTGGGGTGTAAACTTACTTGGTGAGGCTGCTGGATGTGAAGATGGCTGCTGTTGAAAATGAATGGTTGCTGGAACTTGAAGAAATGATGCTGTTGTTGAATCTAAAGAGCTGAAAATCTGCTGTGGCCAGTCAACTGCTCCTTAGGACAGTCAACTGCTAACTACTATCTCAACCACTAACTCAAGTTAAGAATTATTAACCAAATTGGACTCTAGAATTAAATCTGGAATTAAATTCCAGCAACAATATAGGGCTGAAAATGCCCAAAATACCCCTCCTAGAGGATTCGGTGAGCCTAGGTAGGCTTCTTAGGGGTATTTTGTGGGCCTTACTAAGGGTTTAGGGGTAAAATTGTGTTCATATCACATTTGGGGTGTGCAGATCAGGGACTTTAGGGATGCCTCTGGGAGTTTTGGAAAGCCTTCTGCGATTGCAACTAGGGAAAAAAATGATCCTGGTAAATAGTCCATTACTATAAGTCTATAACTCTATAAGTGATAACTGATAAGTTATATAAGTATTAAGATTTACTTGCCTAATGCATTCGTATGTTTGGTTATACAGCTGACTGTTGGTTGTTATATCGAACTAGTTCACCAAATCTCAGGGACATAGCAATTAAAGTAATCTCGTAGACTTGCTCATCCTTTGGTTGTGAGAGGAACTGGAGCACCTTCTCGCTCATTCATAGTAAGGTACGAAATAGATTGAGGAGTAAGAGACTCGAGGACTTAGTGTATGTGCATTACAACATGAGATTGAGAGTAGGGCACATACAAGATGATATGGATGACGAAAATCGGGAACCAATTGAGTTGACTTATATATTCCACGAGCCCCTCGCAGAGGATGAGGAAGATGATGCTATATATCAGTGGGTTAGGGATCGAGGTGGCATGGTGCTGGATGGGCCAGGAGGGCACCCGGATCCTACCATTGCTACTGCCACGAGCCCAGATGCTGTGGCTGACCACATGTCTTCTGATGAGGGTCAGGCTGCTATAGCAACATCAACATGACCAAGTGTACCATTTGCGGAGCCACCTGGTTGACCTGAAACACTGCGGTGATGTCTAGTAGTGGGAGTTCAGATGATGCTGATGATACCATCCTTGCAACTCAGCCATCGAGTCATGGAAGCAGTTAGGCTGGTGGTGTTGCTGGTGGAAGTCAGGGTTAACAAAAGGGAGTCACCTCCACTAGGTTCGAGTCATCCGACACATGCGAGCCACAGTCCCCTATCTCTTGGACTTATACTAGGAGTAGGAAGAGTATATCAAACCAGAGGCAAACAAATGATGATGCGAGCATGTAGGATCTTGAATTGAACATGGGAAGCATGAGCCTAGATCATGGTCACAGTGGTTCACAACAACAAAGTTTGTCCAGTTGGCAGCCATCGGAGTATCTATATGGGGATCACAGCATCGGGTCAGATTACACTGGGTATTCTTCTTATGGAGATCATACTATTCCTCAAGACCCAACACCTGGAGAGTACACATATGGGAGTGAAGGTGGGCTATTGACTGACTGGTTTAGAAACCCCTACCCATATATTCAACAACACCACGAACAACAAGAGCAGCAATGGCTCTTTCACCCACCCACGATTGTCGGTTACCCCAGAGTGCTATTCCTCCAGTATTCTGACATGGAGACATATCGGTCCCACATAAACCGATATGTGACATACTACAGTAATGAGTTGACTTGGGAGTCATATGTGACCACCGTTCAGAATCAATTGATGCAGAATGCTAAGTGATACTCTTGCTGTCTTGTAATCTTGTTACTTATTGTAATCTTGTGAACTTATGGATTATGATTTATGACTTACTAAAGTCTAAAACTTCTTATGGTTGTAAAATTTTGAAGACATTTAAGTTCTTTGATTGTTTGATGTGTAATGTAATACTTGATATTTGTAACTTGAATTACTTGATATCTTTACATTACATGTTGTCTAACCTTGCATTTCACAACATTTCAGTTTTACACATATGGTCGACTTAGAAGACATACTTAGGGTTATTTTCTCACAATCCAAGGCCACCAGTGTGTTCAAAATGCCTTAAATAGGCTAAATACCAAGTTTCAGCCCAACTGGGGCCCTAAAACCCACTGAGATGGGCCACAGAGTTTACGCTAGAAAATTTGTGTGTCTCAACCGAGATCTCGGTTTTTTAAGTGGTGAGATCTCGCTCGATAGCGAGATTTCCCATAATGGAGTACATAAGCGTGATGTCTTGTCAAAGGATTGAATACCACGACCTCCAGAAGATCTACTAATTCTTCCATGACCACGTCCCCTTTTGCGAAAGGTAAAGGCTGAATTTTCTCCCTTAGAACTTTTTTCTGAAGAACTTGCTTACAGTTTGATGTCAGTAATTTGAACATTGACATGACCTCCTTGAGGTCCTTTAGATTCAGTCGCACTCATGGTTGAGTCACTTGTAATTGAAGACACAAACTGAAGTAGATATCACTCGAATCAGCCTTCCAAAACTTGAAGTAGAATGTTAAAAAACAACTCTGCAAACCTTAGGTCTGAATACAGGAAAGAGGATTTCAGGATGCAGAAAAAAGGTAATGCAGGTAGGAAGCAAATCTGAGTTTAATCCAAGTTCTGGAATGTGTAAAGGTAAGGTAATAAGTAGGAAGATCAGTTCATATGAAAAACCTGATCTAACTGTACATTAGATACAGCATTAGGTGGCTGCACACCAAGGAAAACTGGAAAAAAAAAGAACTTCAGAAGAGAACACTGAGTGTAACACTGTTTTGATTCAAAAAAGCTCTGATGCCATGTTAGAAATCAAGCTTTGAAGTTTAAACAACCAAAACAGTGTTTGAACTTGAGAAAAGAAAAGAGAGCAGAAGGAAGAAAATAGAGAAGAGAGAACCACAAAAGAAGCCTGCGATTCTAGCTAAAGTAAAACTAGAATTGCAAGCTTCCTTTATTTATAGAATTCAAGTGCTTAGCATACAACTTGAGAGACAAGAAACTTGTCCTCTAAAAAAGAAATAAATAGTACAACTCATGGACAAAATTTTCTAGTATTTTAACTCCTAAAATCTGTCCAAAATATAAAGTACAGAAAAAAGAAAGTTTTAAAAATTATAAGTAACAGAAAATAGAAACTATGCTTTCTATAAACTCCCAAAAACTTGTGTAGCAAGATTCCTACATTAGAAATAGAAAGTAGAGTAACATATCTAAAAAAGGAAGGAAGCATCAAGGCTTAATACTGTTCACGTTACTGTTCATGTCAACACTAAAACAACCCATTACTTAAACACATCCATAAGAAATCCGTCTCATAGTCTATACGTCTCATTGGGTCACGTTCAACGGAAGCCTTTAAATGCCCGTATACGGAGAAGTGATTTAATCTAGATCAAAGGAATTAGAAGAACTAGAGGCAGACCTAAGATAAACTTAGTAGAAGTGGGTGAGAAATGATATGCATGGCTTAGGCCTTGTATCTAGTGTGGCCTCTAATAGAGTTGAATGGAACTTGGAAGGCAATGATCCATGTAGCAGATTGCATTTACTTGGGGCAAGGCTTATTGTTGTTGTTGCAGTCTATAGCTATCATCCCCTTCTTTCTGAAGAGTATGCATAATCATAGCGAAGAACCTTAGCTGTAACACCAAACTGGGTACATATTTCAGCAACAAGTCCAGAAATACCAAATAGCTCAGAACGGCGTTTCATTAAATAAATACAAGTAACACTTGAATAACATCTACAAAGGTAACGGAATGTCAAACACCTAGAGTGGAAAAACCTGACATGGTCCCTAGAGTTAGAGTGAACTATGAAGTAGGGCTGGTGATACCTATTATTAAGATGGGGAGGATAGTTCACACAGTGGAGCTTCCCGAAATGACAGGACTCACATAATAAATTTGAAAGTAAATGAAAACAAGGATATAACAATTTTAAATAATCTAATGACTAATTGGTGTGGATTGGAGATGCCAGAACAAACCACAATATGGTTTGCATAAGCTCTCCATTATTTTTATTACTGGTTTGCATAAGCTATTGAATTGTTCTTTTTCTTAGTTGTATGTCTAGAACTTACTTGTATATATTTCGTTCTTTAGATTCAAGGAGAAATGACAGAAGTCAGCATTCAAGATCTCTTACATCCAAAGAGTAATTACTATACTTTACAGTTTCATTGATCAAAAGACTCAACATTAAAGGCTGCTGTATTTTTTTGGTTACATGATGTGGTGGGTCCTACAGTTTTTCCTGTCAAATGGATTTGAACTCTTTTTTTTCTTTTACTGCCCAAAGTATTTGTTCTATTTGAAGCTGAAATATACAAGTAGTGGCAATGTCAAAAAAACAGTTGCAGATGTATCACCATTTTCAATTGTTTTACAAGTCCCCCATGATAGCGGATAGATGCCACTGAGGAATTATGATAATTGTTGACTAGGCATCTTAGTTGGCCTAGATCTCCAGGAAATCTCAGTCAACTAAGTTATGGGAGTTGACTAGTATAATATATGTTTACTTTCTATTTTTTTCATGTTGCTTGGTTGACAAGTAACCTCTCTCAGATAATTTTCTCTCTGTATCTCTCTTTTTCTTTTTTAATAAAAGATTTGGGAGATTCTATGCAATATGTATGTTTCCTTTTTGCTGTGATCCAGTTTTGGAATGTTCTCCTAAACTGACATTGACTTTTAGATTATAATAAAGTAATTAAGGGGAGAGCCAGTTACAAGCGAGCTCTCTGCCTCGTTTCCCTTTTGCCTTCTCCTTTCTCCTTCTTCTCTTCTCTTTGTTCCTGTCGTTCTGAACTCCTGAGTTGCATGAACTGTTTGATGGTATCGGAGCCTTCAATCTGATCCTATCTCAGTTTCTAAAACTACAGTTTTGCGTGTTCTTTTTTCCTCCTTTCTACCCTACCCTATTATCTACTGAGTAATACCTAATCAGACCATAATGATATAAAGGGATCAACCCCTTTTTTCAGTCTGATTAGTACTTATACTACTCAATGCAAAGGCATACTACAGTCAGTTATTTCTTTTTCCTACGATTTCTGGGCATCAATTCTTTCTACTGAGGTAACCTCCTCTGTTATCTTCCTTCACTGATTGAATGCAAGTCAGGACATTCCCTCACTGCCCCATGATTTTTGTTGATCATTCTAGTATTGCCCCTGTGCGAGTGATGTGCTGCTTTTAATTTTCCCTGGCAAGCGGTACGATTGTTTTTGCCTGATTTATGAATCTATGGCTAATATCTTACCTGTTTGAAGTCCTTTGTTGGTTTTGAAGTTCTGCAATACCTTGGTATGTTTTTGCCGCTGCAACTGTCCTTCTAATGTTGGTACTGTTCTACAATTGACATGTTCTGCTGATTATGGTCTTTTAGTCCCTCAATTGTCTTTTTTTTTTTTGAAATACTTTGTTAGATCAGCCTGAGTTGTTAAATCCTGCTGGTTCTATAGTGCATAGTGTTGCAGTGTTGCTGCTGATCTTTACTGCTTTAACAGCCCTTGTTTTATTATTGCTGAACCTAAACCTGCTGATACTCTACAAGTACATATCACCACAGTTAAGTTAAGTGGTGTCTCTAACTATTTGTTATAGGCTCAGGCTGTTGAGGCCTATATACATGCCAAGGGAAATCTTAAATATATCAAGGAAGCCCCACCTACCTGACCTTAAGAATCCTAAATCTGTGGCTGTTCATGTTGAATGGACGAGAGAAAGTTCTGTTGTTAAATTTTGGTTGTGGAATAATGTTGAGCCCTCCATTGTTGCTATGTAGTGTTTCATAGTTTAGCTAAGGGGTGCGGGAAGACCTCTATAAAAGCTACTCCTAAGTTAGAACATTTCTTGTACTATGAATTTTATGCGAAGTCCTAATTGCAATCGAAACCACTGAAATTTTGATCAGAATCTTGGTTTTTTGGCTAGTCAAGATGAAACCAGGGGGTGAAAATCTTTTCCCTACTTTCAACTGAGATGGGTTGAAACTTGGGTTTTGATTGAGTTTTGCGAAACCTTGTTTAAATATACCAAATCTCGGCCGGTCGAAATTTTTTCGATTTCCCTTTGCCATTTTTGCCTCTTTCAACCGCTTTTTCACTAAAAAATCATCACTCCTTTGTCTTCTTTCACCTTGTTTGTTGTTTGCTCCATGCATGGTGGGAGATCTCACAAGATCTTGGCAAGATCTCGCGAGATATCTCGCTTTTTCAGAGAAGCGAGATGAGATGGAGATCGAGAGCAGAGAGTTGGGATATCTCGCTAGAACTCTTAATTTTCTCCCCTTTTTTGTGGATTTTGACTGGATTTTCACTTGCAATTATTCTTAGCACATCTACAACATCGAAGGAAGATCAATCATTCTTTGCTTGTCTTATGAACTTATGATTTAATGACTTATATAGAACTTCTAATGGTTGTATAATTTTATTATCCTATTCTTGAAAATTTGAGATTGTGATACTTATATAGATGGAATTTTGATAACATTTAGGTTATTTGATGCATTTGATACACTTGCTTTTCATTTATATCATACTTAGGGTTGTTTATGACAAATCCAAAGCCACCAATGTGTTTAAAAGGCCTTAAATAAGCTAAATACGAAGTTTCAACCCAATTTGGACCCGAAAACCCACCGAGATTGACCACTAAGTTGACGTAAAAAAATTGTATATCTTGACCGAGATCTCGCCGAATGGTTGAGATCTCTGTTTTTCAAGGTGGCGAGATCTTGCTTGAGAGCGAGATCTTCTACCATGGCTCCATGGTTATAGTCCTTATGGTGGAGTTGCTGGATATGGGGGGTCATCTGTTGACGCTAGTAGTATGTCTGCATGTGGGTATGGGCATGGATCGATAATTTGTGGACTCTATCTTTGGATATCCATCATACCCACCTGGGCCAGTTCAGCCATCATCCTTTTACCATTCCCTAATGATACATTCCCTATTTTGTGATATCTAGCTATGGTGACGATGACACCTATGGATTCACAATATTGGACTACATGAATAAATATTCTTAGAGCATGACATGGGAGTCTTTTGACCAGTAGTTAGAGCAGTGGATCAAATCTCACCAATACTATGCATCTTGTGGATCCACCGAGGAACTCAACTTGGAATTGAGTGAAGATGTCAGCAAAGTTTGTTTTTGGTTATTTACTTTGTGGATATTGTATTTGTATGAAACGTTAGAGTACTTATTATATATATAATTTGTTCACATGTCTTTGTATTCATCGGAACCTCTCATGTAACTACAACTTGAATGATAACTCTTCATTGGGTTTTTTTAGCAAGATACTTGTGCCTTTGTGTTGCTTATTCTTTAAATAGGTTGTATGCAAAAATCCAGATAAAGAAAACCATAAAAGCAAGGCCAAAAACATCCATCGAGTTGTCCTGGGAAAATTCCCAGGTTTCAACTAAGATGGTCGAAATTTTGACCTCATTTTGGTCTCGAGGATGGTTGAAACTAGCCTGGGAATCAAGATTTGGATCTTGATTGTATGAAAGGTTTTTCAGTTTTCTCAAGGAACAAATCTCTCAATGATTATTTTAGCACTTCTAAAATCTATCTTGAGGAACTACAAGTTTACCAGCTCATCTCCAATGATCTTGAAAAATTAAGGACTAGTAGATTGAGATAGGCCACCGAGTTTACACTAGAAAAATGTTATATCTTGACCAAGATCTCGCAATCTTGGTCGAGATCTCGGTATTTTGAGGTGGCAAGATCTTGCTCGAGAGTGAGATCTCCCACCAATACATTTGACCTTCCTGAATTTGCCTCATGATGAATCCTAAGAAGATCACTTTTGGCATCATGGAAGTGCACTGCTTGAGGTTCAGGAAGAGTTTCTCTGTTCTCAAAATATTTTTGCAAATGCTTCGGATGCTCCTCTGTGTTCTTGCTGTACACCAAAATATCATCAGAGTATTGGTCAGACAAAAGGGAACAACCAGAAATTTCCCAAAAGTGCACTGCTTGAGGTTCAGGAAGAGTTTCTCTGTGTTCTTGCTGTACAACCAGAAATTTCCCAATATAAGGTTTGATTACCTGTGTCATAACTCTCATGAAGATACTAGGTGCATTGGTCAGACAAAAGGGATGACCTTCCATTCGAACAAGTCTCCCCTGATTTTGAATGCTGTCTTCCACTCATCCCCTAGTCTGATTCTGATTTGGTGGTACCAACTTTGAGATCATGTTTGGAGAAGATTGAGGATCCGGTAAGCATGTCCAGCATATCATTAAGTCTTGGTATAGGGAATCTGTACTTCACTGTGATCTTGTTGATGTCTTTACTATCTACAAGCATCCTTCAAGGTCCATCTTCTTGGGAGTTAACAAGGATGGTACAGCACATGGGCTAAGATTTTCAGTCACAAATTCCTTCTTCAATAGATCCTTTACCTATCTGTGTAATTCTTCATGCTCTGAGGACTCAACCGGCATGCAAGTAAGTTAGTGGTGCTCCTGGTACAAGGTCAATTGCATGCTAGATATCTCTCATGGGGGCAGCCTATCGACTAGATCTGTTAATACTACGTCTGAATGTTTCTGTAGAAGCTCTTTGATGGGTGGAGAGTGTTGGGATGTCTTCCCTGCTCTGGTGAACCAGGATGAGATTACTCTCTTTGCTATATCCCTCAAACTCCTTGGGTGGAACAACCAAGATTTGCTGTATGGGTACCTGCTGGTTTGTTCTCTGGTCTGTTTCCTTCAGATTTCTCTTGGTAGATTCAGAGGGAAGGGTTCAATGTTTTGACCTTTATGTAGGAACTTACAATTGTTTTCCCTCCTTATGACAGATACAGCATTGTCGTACAATCAAGGTCTCCCTAGGATAATCTCAGATAACCTCATGGATATTACATCATGCCAAACTTCCTCAGAATAAGCATGGAGATTAACAGAAACCAAACATTTCTGGGACACTTCCAGTCTATCACTATTGAGTAGTGACAATATACAGGGTTGGGGGTGCCTCTCAACTGTCAACCCAGTCCTTTTAACAAAACCCTTCAGACACCACATTGACATTACTCCCACCATCAACTATAACTATATCTTGAATTATTACCTGATTTGAGTCTGTTATAGAATATACAGCTTCTCCTCCAATCTTCTTCCTCTGTTTCAGCCACCAAGATCTTTGCCATCACGTTCATGGAAAATGTAGGAACAAAATTTCCCTCTTCTTCTAAGGTTTCAAACTCCTTTTTGCAGTTGTCTGGACTTCTTTCTGTGGTGTTGGTGATTGTTGGTTGACCTTGCTCTGATACCAATTCATGTTCAGGGTCTAGGCCAGTCTGCAAGATCCTCTCAAATAGAACTAGTAATCAAATAACTAATCCTTGGGAAACTTGGTTTGAATATTGTAACTCACAGTAGTAGTTTGAGGATAGTATGGGGTGGGTTTGGGAAAAATTAATGATGCCAGGATGGTTTAGGGCCTGTTTGGTTACATGAGTCTGAAGATTTCAAATATCTAGAGATTTCAAATCTATTGATTTCAAATTTAAGGAGTTATAATTTATAAAATTAGATGTTTGGTTGTGGAATGAAATCTGTGGATTCATCCTAAAAAACTATTTGATCGACGTGATTTTTGTGAATGTGCAAATGTATAGCTTTTTTGAAATCTCTGGATTTCACCCCTTACCCATAAATCTACAGATTCACGTTTTTAGGGCCTGTTTGGTTACATGAGTCTAGAGATTTCAAAAATCTAGAGATTTCAAATCTATGGAGTCATAAATCTTAAAATTAACTGTTTGGTTAACTTGAATCTGTGGAATGAAATCTGTGAATTCATCCTGAAAAACTGTTTGGTTACCTTAATCTGTGGAATGAAATCTGTGGATTCATCTCGAAAAACTGTTTGGTTATCCTAAATCTTTAATTGAAATTTGTAGATTCATTCTAAAAAACTGTTTAGTTATCTGAATCCATATATTCCAAAACATTGACTATAAAAATTGATTTTTTTTCTTATCCTAAAAAATTTCTTTTAATTTCTTTTTTGATCATCATCAATTTGTTGGGTGCCTATTGTTATTGTTATGTTTCTTTTTAGGACCATGCCAGTGTGAATTTCCTCAGTAATGTGATTCTCAGAAGTCAGATGAGTGAGATTTTGTGGAATTAGTTCTCATCAAGCCACAAATATATGTTGGACTGAACTCCGTAGATGATGACCCTTCAACTTGACATCCTTGTCACCTGTCTGTTTCATCACGGAACATGTTTCCCGTAGCTCGTCAATAATCCGGCATGGATCGATCAATAGATGGTAAGAAATGGGACAAGTGAAGGATTATTGAAGTTCTTGCTGGAGAAAATGAGGAAACTTCTTTGCATGATGTTGTTGCTTCAAAACATGTGCCTACACCTCCTAGTGTCAAAACTCAATTTTTTGGTATGAAATGGGTACTTCTATTCATACTACTCTGGTGGAAAGTGAGGCGATAGATTCAATCTATAACTCAAGGTAGAATTCAATATTTTTTTGGATTGGAAAACAAAACTTACGCCAGGAACTTCTTGCTAAATTTTGTTGGCCTTCTTCTGGTATTGGAGCAGATCCATAAAACTTGCTTCCTTAGGCTTTAGGGCAAAAAAGTTTTCACTGAATCCCTCATTGCAATTGCAAGCCATGGAGAGAGAGAGAGAGAGAGAGAGAGAGAGAGAGAGAGAGAGAGAGAGAGAGAGAAAATAAGGCAGAGAAGAGATTGGTTCAGGCTTCAAAGTCTGAAACTCTACACACCCTAGGAAGCAAAATGTATTGTACCTACAAAGCAAAATGTATTGTACCCATATGACTTAACAAACTATGAGCATATCCATAAATAGATCTACAAAGCAAAATGGGGGTGAATATAACAAATTCTGGTTAAGTCCAAGAACGTCAGCCCCTTCCCATTTCTAACGAAATTACTGTCAAGAAGTTGATATATAATATTACCTACCTTGAATCAAGAGACGTCAAAACAAAAATATAAACATCAAAAGTAAACTTGTCAAGTAGAAAATAACAAAAGATAGAACTGTGTTGTTCAACTAAACAGATTTCGAGGTAAACTAGATCCACTGCCACCAAGAACACGGTCTTCAAGCATTATGAGCTTCTCTTCATCGTTGTAATCCAAAAACTCCTGTGCATCGGTCTTGTTGTTCAGTAAATACCTTTTTGCAGCCATTCTCTGACGAACATCAAGGCCAAGGAGTGCCTCAAGTGCTAGTGTGAGCCTTTTCGAGATGTCTGGGAGATATTCTATGTCAACAAACTTGTCAAATGCATTAGCAAGCTGCTTCAAAGGACTTGCTACCCTGTCAGCCGGAGTCTTGTCCTTCTTCTTCTTCTTCTTGCTTGAAGACTCTAAGAGAGCATCTGATGCTGCCCTAGTACGACTTGTGACCTTTGATCAGAAGGGGTTGGTTGAGAAGTTAAATCATCATCAGCCCCTAATGTCATATCCACCAAGTTTATATCCTCCATGTGTGCATCAGCTGGGTGTGCTGCATCATGACCAGTGGCAATTTCATTGCCAAACCATGCCAACACATCTCTATGGATTTGAAGGACTGGTTGGTCCTTCCAATACTACTCTTCGGGCTTCTGCACAAATGTAATATTGACATGTCAGTTGCTTAAAATGAGTTTTCAAAACCATTTGAATGCAAATGATGAAAAATTTATTGATTAAAAAGTAAAATGTTCATACCTGAAATCCAGCCCATAGATTCTAGTTAGGGGTAATGCTGTTGGCCTTGCATGAGTCTCCCAAGGCATACACTCAAGCACCGAGATGCTGGAATGCAGCCATGTTTTTTTTGTAGCACCTCCATCAGGTCTCTTATAGTTGGTCTGCCATCGCTAACTGTATTAAAGATCAGTCCACAACATGCACAACCATGTATCTTTTATGGCTAACTGTATTAAAGATCAATCCACAACATGCACAACCATGTATCTAGGTGCAATATATTTATACCCTCAACAGCTAACAAAATATCTATGAGAGATTTTAGGAGAAAATCGATGTACCCACTTTATGCTTTGTTAGTATCTATGTAAAAATAATTACATGTTCATCTATGATCAGTATTACATTACACTTCGATAATTCAATCAACTACAGTGGTAAAACAGAGTACATTAAAATACCAAAAGCTTTGATCCTATTTAAACAACTACTTTGAGAAAACATTCCCATCATAACTCCAATGTTCAGGTCTCCCTATAATCATCTCAGCATGGGTTATACAAACAGCAACTCCATAGAAAGGGCCAATCGTGACATGAAAGCACTTATATCATTAGTCCCACTTTGAAAGCCACAGATTGAGTCCTTTCTAAACCTACCCTAGAAGATTTTAATTCTAAATTGTAATTAAAAAAGAATTAACTACACATACAATCCTTTGATAACTGTTTGTAGTCATTAAATTAAGACTGCATCTTAGCAAAACAAGAAGGTTCAACTAAGGTTTATGACTTCTAAGTATGGAAGTACAAAGGCTCCACTGAAGGTTGTTCCAATGGATACACTGGTTTGAATCTGCTTTTGAAGAGAGATCAATCAGAAAAAGAAAAAAGAAAAAACAATAATAATAAACCAAAGGAAACCTCAGTTGCACCAGTCATCAATTTCCTCTGCTGCCTTTTCCTTCCTCCTAGAAGCTCAACCTCAACATGTTTTCAACCTTAAATTGGATTGGATAAAAGGTAATAGGATTCCTTGTAATTCGACTCTTAAGATAAATGAAAAAATGCTTCAAGTTTTTGCATTTAAACATCAATAGAAATCAGTTCTTGTGTAACTCCAACATGGCTATGAACTTACATGCCAGAACAGAAAATTAATTGACTTCTTAATCAAAAGCAGCAAAAGAGGGTTGAAGACACATTAATTTGAGAAGGGCATCGCAACACAAATTCTATCTTCTTGTAAACATAAGCAGTAAAAGTAGCAGTCAGTTCCGGAGCTCCAGAGACCATCGCAAGTTCAAAAGAGGAGATCATGAGTCTGTCACATCCAACGTTCATCAGTCTCATCTTTTAGTAACGTGTCTAGGTTTAATTAAATCATTGATCGTTTGAACTTGAGTACAATGAGTTAGATCAGGCTGGTGAATACTATTTCACAGCTAATTCAAAAAATCACCAGAAGAAGATGCAAGCAATGACCTACAATTTTTTGCTGCTATTTTCGTTCAAAAAACCCTAGTATTCCTCAATCAAAACCAAATCTCCCATAGAAGAAGATGAAGAAGAATGAACTGACAGAAGAAGATGAAGAAGAACGAAGAAGTAGAAGAACCTTTTTCACTGTAGATGGGAACCGAATCAGAACTGCAGAAAGTGAAAACCTTTGGGATTCCTGAGTCGAAACGAAGCTCCCAGTCTCTTTCCGTCGAAGTCGTAGATTTCCGTCAAGTAAATTTGGTGAATGTGCAAATTCCTGTTTCTTTTATAGTCACTGTGAAAAATGGTGAAATCTACATATTTCATCCCACACCCAAAAATCTACAAACTCACGATTATAGGCTAAAAACGTGAATCTCAAGATTTCGTGAATCTGCTAATTTATAGTAACCAAACAGCTATAAATCTTCCATTTATGAGTCTAGAGATTTGAAATTTGTAGATTCAAGTAACCAAACAGGCCCTTAGTGTAAAAAGGTGAATCTCTAGATTTCATGAATCTAGAGATTTTTACAACCAAACGGGTATAATTCTCAGATTCATGAATCCAGAGATTTCAAATCTCTAGATTCATGTAACCAAACAGGCCCTTAGAGTTTTGGGAAATTTTTATGGTTTTGGCTATCCAACAACACCCTAGGTAGGATAGGATGGAAAATGACGGGTTTTTTGTATGGTAGCTAGAAGATGGAATGGAGGGAATGGAGGGGTAGGGTCTTTGCGGCAAAGGAGAAAAGGCATGGGGACTTGCAGTTGGGATTGGGTAGCTAAGGGATGGTTCTTGAATCTTTCTTCTATCTTCCTTGACTTTCTTGAACTCTCTCTCCTTTTCTTTTCTCTTATTTTCTTCTTTCTTTTCTTTTCTTTTCTTTGCTTTCTTTCTTGAAATTCTTGCTCTTTCAAGGAAGAATTTGAATTCCAGAAATTCAGCAATCACTAATAAGGGGCTGCGATGGGAATTCTTTGGTTTCTAGGCTGTCATGAGGCTTGGGGAAGAAGTCGAGGGCTAGGAGAGGGGAATTGATTGGGAAGGGGTTGGGGATTAGACTCACTTGAGGGCGATGGCTGCAGATCATCTTGTAGAAGAGGACACCTTCACTAAGTGTCGCTGAGTTTCAAAGCCCTGAAGTACTCATACACACTTCCTGGCTGCAACTCTCATAATTTTATTCATCAAAACTGAATTGAATTACAAGCATGGATCTGTATTTTAAATCTAATATTGGGAATCCTACTTGGATTCTTAAAGAAAACACAACTGACTTCTAAATAGGACTCCTTTTAACAAGTTAGGAGTCATCAATGAATTAATTAAAGGACTTCTACATAAACTGGGACTGTTGGATAACTTTAATATTAGGGCTCCAAATAACAAAACAAAGTAGTTAAAGACTCCAAAATTAGCTGGAATTATCCCAACTTAATAGGGCTCGAACTAGGGATGGATAATGATCAAAACACCCCTACAAGGGTTCAGCCCCTCTGGCAGCGCCTCAAGCTGCTAGAGGGCTTGGGCCTTCTTTGGGCTCTTCTGGGTCGTCTCTAGCTGGTTACATCAACCCCCCCCCTCTCTTTCTCTCATTACTTTTTCCCTTCAACTTTGGGTTATTGTTATTGATTTTTTATTCACCCAAATTGAAGCTCGAAGTAACTATTGTGAGTTGCTCCCCTGGCCCTCGCAAGTGTGCAGCCAATTTATTTATTTGTTCGTCTATTTTCTGGGTGTTTTTTGCATGCCACTGACAGTTAGTTCCTCTTGTTTACTGATGAATATATGTTGGTTTATTTTTTGAGAGGTATATCAGTTTGATGCAGAGACTGAAGAGATATGGGATTTCTGGAATCTTATCTTATGGGTTACTGAATACCATTTATTATCTTACCACATTTCTGTTGTTCTGGTGAGTAGAAATTTGATACTATGATTTGAATAAAGTTAATATCTTGTTACATTTTCAATGCAAAATTGGATTTGAGTTATCAAATGCGGTGGTTTTATCCTGCTTTGTCAATGCACTACATCTGTTGAATACACTTGAGAATCAGGGTATCGCTGAAATGTCAAAGATCTGCATCTGGATTGCCCTGTTCCTGAATAAGTCAAATGGTAGAGGATAGTTTCTAGACCAGGTAATATGGTAAATGACTAGAGAAACTAGAAGAAAACAATAAATTAAGTAGTAAAATTATTGGTTGTATCATTATCAAAATTTTAAATAAATTCATTGAACCTAATTAAGGCCTGCGCTGGCTTTATCCTTTTTGTACACATACTAGATCATGCATGGAATGTTTTCGATCCCAAGAAGTAGTCAAATAGTACATTTCGTGGATGTTGATTTGGTTACTAAATGAAGTTGTGTGTTTTGTTTTTTGTGATGAGAATATTTTGAGCAAATATATTAACAATCATCCTCTCCCCACTCTCTAGGTTTTATGTTACTCCGGCTCCTGGAAGAATGGGTTATGCAGCAGCTGTTAAGAGGTGACAAATTTTTTTTCTCACATTTTTTGGGAAAAGTTACAAACAATTTGGACCTGTTACCTTTTAAGTGTACTTAACTTGCAGATTTATAAAAGTAATGGTGATGGTTTGGACTGGAAGTCAAGTAACCAAGCTTTTCAGAGCTGGAGGGTGAGCTTTGTTGGAAGTATAATTAAGTTTTCCTAATTTGAGTAGACTCCTCTCTTAGTTATATCTTTTGTTTTCTTATATTCTTTATATTGGTTTCATATTTTGTGTTAGACTATGTTTTCTAATATCTAGGATTGGATTTTCTATTCTATTTGCTTTGTATTTCCTTATCCTACTCAGAGTAGGATTTACTCAGATTGTAACCATAAATACCCCATTGGGGCCTATGAATGAAGATAACCTTCTGATCAATAATTTCTTCAAATTCCAACAAGCTCCTTGTGCTTAGTGTGGTAATTTGCATGAAGGGTCAATTTTTAGTTGTCCCCACCAGTAAATGTTTAATCATTTGTCTGGAGTCTGGAGAACAGTAAAAGTTGAGGAGAATAAAACTAATTAATTAACCTATTTTCTGCTTGACCTTGACACAAAATTTTCTGCTTAAAGAATAGGCTGACAACATAGACCTTTGGAACAATAGTCCAACATTCATATCTATCAGCCTTTGAATGAGTCCAATTCGGTGCTGGATCTGCATCTAGAGGTTCCATCTTCTCTGGCACACAGCATGACTTTCCCAACTTCTCTCCCATTTTCTTGTTTGTCTTCTTCTTCCTGTTTTGCTTCTTTATCTATTTTGCCGCTTGTCACGATAATGGTTTTTTGCATGGATAGACAAAACTTCCCTGACACAAAATCCTTTATAACCTCAATCCTCAATTTAAGTTTACATTTAATGAAGATTATTGATTGAGATTTTTTAACTTCAAAGCTAAAACAAACCAGAATCTCTACTGGCGTGTAGCCAAAGGCCAGAAACTGAATGAAAAGAAGCTGAAGAAGAAGAAGAAGAGAAGAAAAGAGAAGACGCAAGGGGGTAGAGACTACAATAGTTTTGAGTCTCTACCCCTAGAGCTTTATTTATAGATTCAGATTACAGCCCTAGTCACTTACTAATTGTGAGTACATTCCAAAAATAAAAAACTGATTCTCTTACATTCTAGAGACAGTTCTCAAAAAGGAAAGAAAATATAAACTAAAGCTATTAGGAAATTAGTAACTTTCTAATTCTGTAAAGCACCCAATACTTTCCAAATCTGTAACTACTTTTGCTCCAAGACAAGACTTTCTAGTTTCGAGACAGCTTGGACTCCAAGAAGCCACGACTTGCTCTTTAAGTATCAATTAGGCTGTTGCAACACCCCCCTCAAGCTAGAGAGTATTGATCACTGTTAGAAAACAAGCTTTAAACAATCAAAATAGCAGTTGAACTTGAACAGAGAAAAGAGAGAAGAAGAAGAAGAGAAGAGAGATGAAGAACCAGTAGAAAAGACCTGTGATTCTTAGCTAAAAAGTCTAGAATCACAGAGCACTTTTATTTATAGCTTCTAATGAATCTAATACAACTTGAGAGACAAGTAATTGTCCTCTAGAAGAAGGAAACAAAATATTACAGCTTTAGTAACTTCCTGACTCCTAAAATAGAAAGTTCTGAAAATAGAAACTATGCTTTCTAAAAAAAACTCCCAAAACTTATGTAGCAAGATTCCCACATTAGAAATAGAAAATATAATCAAAACAATAGCATAATACTATTCACGTGAACAGTAACGTGAACAATAAAATCACAAATTTACGTATAGTTCAACACTCCCCCTCAAGCTGGAACATACAAATCTCTCATGCCCAGCTTGCAACAGATAGACTGAAAACTTGGTCCGAACAGAGCTTTGGTGAACAAATCAGCTAGTTGGTCAGTAGAGCTCACAAAAGGAGTTGATATAAGCTTCTTCTTCACTGCATCACGCACAAAGTGACAATCTACCTCTATATGCTTTGTTCTCTCATGGAACACTGGATTACTAGCAATGTAAGTGGCTGCCTGATTATCACAAAACATTTTCATAGGGGTAGAAATTAGAAATCCTATTTCCTCTAATAATGAATGAAGCCACATCAATTCACCAGCAGTGTGGGCCATAGCCCTATACTCAACTTTAGCACTAGATCGAGCAATAGTGGACTGTTTCTTACTCTTCCAAGTCACAAGATTTCCACTAAGAAAAGTACAATAACCTGTGGTTGACCGACAATCAATGACGGATCCAGCCCAATCTGCATCAGAAAAGGCAACCAAGTCCATACTCCGATTTGGTCGATAGATGAGCCTTTTTCCAGGCGCACTCTTGAGGTACCGAAGCACTCTCATTGCTACATCCCAATGAGCCTTCCTAGGAGACTGCATTAACTGACTCAACACACCAACAGAATAAGAAATATCAGGATGAGTAACAGTAAGATAAATAAGTTTCCCAATAAGACTCCTATAACGATGGACATCATCTAACAAGTCACCATCATCACGTCCTAACTTCAACTGAGGATCCATGGGAATGCCGCTAGGTTTAGAAGCAAGCATGCCAGTCTCAGTCAAAAGATCTAACACATACTTTCTTTGTGACAAACTTACTCCTTTTTTATTGCGAATCACTTCAATCCCCAAGAAATATTGTAGATCACCTAAATATTTGGTTTGGAAAGATTTTTGTAAGTGTGCCTTAACTGTATGGATTGCATCAACATCATTGCCTGAAAGGACAATATCATCAACATAAACTGCCATAATGACACTACAATCACCCTGCCGTTTAACAAACATAGAGTGATTAGAATAACACTGTACAAAACCAAAACACTCCACAGTCTTGCTAAATTTCTCAAACCAAGCCCGTGGAGACTGTTTGAGTCCATAAATCGCTTTATGAAGCCTGCAGACACGAACACTGTCCTCCCCCTGAGCAACATACCCTGGAGGTTGCTCCATGTAAACTTCTTCATGAAGATCACCATATAAGAATGCATTTTTTATGTCAAGCTGAAAAAGAGTCCAATCATAATTCACAGCCAAAGATATCAAGACACGGACAGAATTAAGTCTTGCCACAGGAGAAAAAGTCTCAAAATAATCTACACCATATGTTTGTGTATAGCCCTTAGCCACCAAGCGGGCCTTAAGCCTTTCAACCGTACCATCAGAATGGTACTTAATAGTATACACCCACTGACGGCGGACCACATCTTTCCCAGGAGGTAAGTTGACTAAAGACCATGTATGACGAGAATGTAAAGCATCCATTCCCACATCCATAGCGGCTTTCCAGTTTGGAATTTTAAGAGCTTCGGTATAATGGGTTGGAATATGAACGGCAGACATAGACAAAGCAAGGCAACGAAAGCTAGGAGGGAGATGAGAGGTAGAAACAAAATTGGAAACAGGATAAACAATGTTAGAGTGTAAAGTGCAAGTACGAGTACCTTTCCTTAAAGCAATTGGTAAGTCATCTGAAGGCAGAGTGGGATCTCCACTAGAAGAATCCGCCGGTGGAGAGGATGAAGAAGGAACATCCGTAGGGCCAGCTTCAGGCTCCACTAAAGGAGAGCCGCTAATATTTGTAGGAGGAACTCTACTATCCACAATATGTTTTGGCAACTTATGTCTTCGCTGATAAACCTGTAGAGGAACATTGCTAGTGGAAGGAACTAAAGAGATAATAGGAGGAGTATCATACAAAACACAGTTTTCAACAGACACAGATTGACTTAGATAATAAGGAGTGTCTTCAAAAAAGGTCACATCCGCACTTGTAAATTGTTTGCGAAGAACCGGATCATAACAGCAAAAACCTTTTAGAGTGTGTGAGAAGAAAAATACACTTAATAGAACGGGGGGAAAGTTTATCCAAAGGATGTGGTATGTGAACAAATCACACACAACCAAAAATTTTGGGTGGAACTGAAAACGGTCCTTTATTGGGAAAAACATTTGAAAAGGGAGATTTTTCAGAAAGCAAAGGCATAGGCATGCGGTTAATTAAATGACTAGCAGTCAAAATTGCATCACACCAGTAACTCTTTTGAACATTCATCTGAATCAAAATAGCGCGTGCAACCTCCAAGAGGAGACGATTTTTGCGTTCAGCCACTCCATTTTGTTGGGGAGTGAAGGAACAACTGGTTTGATGAATCATTCCAAGAGAATCACACAAATTAAATATATCATGTTGCACATATTCTAAAGCATTATCAGATCGAAAAATTTTAATAGGAAGAGAAAATTGAGTCCGAATTTCATGAATAAAACTTTTAAATGTAGTTAAGAACTCTGTCTGATCCTTTAAAAGATACAACCATGTAAGACGGGAGAAATCGTCCACAAAAGTAACAAAATATCGAAAACCATGCCTATTACTAATTCTACAAGGGCCCCAAATATCGGAATGAACAAGAGAAAATAAGGACTCACTACGAGAGATAGAGCGTGGAGGATAGGTGGCACGATGATGCTTCCCTATTTCACACGCTTCACAATTTAATCTAGACACTGATTTAAAAGAAGGAAATAAAATTTTTAATCTAGGTAAAGACAGATGGCCTAAACGACAGTGCCACTGGAGAGCATCTACACAATCATCAGAAAGAGCCGCAATAGGGGTAGCATAGTCCAGATAGTAGAGTCCGTTCCTTTCACACCCTCCACCAATCGTCTTTCTCGTGTGAAGGTCCTGGAAAACACAATAAGTGGGAGTAAAAGTCACAGAGCAGTTTAGTGCTTTAGTTAATTGACTAACAGATAATAAGTTAAAAGGAAAGTTAGCAACATGAAGTACGGATAATAAAGTAAGAGAAGGTGTAGGAGAAACACTTCCAGAGCCTAGAATAGGTGTGGAAGTCCCATTAGCTATGACAACATAATTTTTGGTGGTAGATTTAGAAAAAGAGCTAAAAAGTGATGACTTACCAGTCATATGGGAAGAGGCCCTTGAATTGATGATCCAAGGGGTGGGAGTAGAAGTGAGAAGTGCTGTGTTACCTGCATGAGAAAGTGTGGCAGCAGAAGTACTAGTGGATGTGGAAGCGTCAGTTTCAATATTTTGCAATCGGCGAAGGATTTGGCTTACATCATCTCTTAGAGTCTTAGACAAGTCCCCTGAGGAAGATCCATAACCACTATCGTTGTTTGCTACAGTATCAATACCACCATCAGAAACGGCATGATTGGCAAGGTGCTTGGCCCACTTTAGTTTTCCATGTTTGGCCCAACAAGCTTCCACTAAGTGCCATGTTTTACCGCAATGAGTACAATGTCGAGATGTCTTATTAGACAGTTGAACACCACGACCTCCAGAAGACCTACTAACTCCCCCTGAACCACGACCACGTCCCCTTCCATAAGAGGTAGTGAAGGCTGAATTTTCTCCTTTAGAACTGTTTTTTGGAGAACTCCCTTCAGGCAAGGCAATACGTTGAAGTCTAGAATATGCTTCACTAAGATTAGGGACATGCTCACCAGCAAGAAGATGTCCTTTGATAGATTTCAGTTCAGGGTTCAATCCTGCAAGAAACTTAGACACAAAAAATTCATTCCGTTGGGCCTTAAGCTTCTCTATATCAGTGGTGAGAGGTTGAAAGACATTCAACTCCTCCATCATGCCTTTAAAGGAGTTGTAATAATCTTGCAAAGACTTGTCAGCTTGCTGGAATTGAAATAGCTTTTCATAAATACTAAAAATCCGAGTCATATTTTTAGCTTGGGAATAAGTCTCTTGCAAATCATCCCATATTCCCTTTGCAGTCTTATGGAACATAACATTCGCTGCAATATCAGGTTTCATACTATTCCACATCCAAATTTTGATGATTGCATCATCTTGGATCCAACTAAAATAAGATTTGTTAGTCTTAGCAAAAGGTTCATCCTCAATGAACTTAAGCTTACCTTTTGCAAGTATGTACACCCGAACCGCTTGTGACCACAACAAGTAATTAGAACTACCTTTGAGCTTGATAGATGTAATTTGAATGTTTACATGATCTCCTTGAGATCCTTTTGATTCAGCCGTACTCATGATTTAGTCACGTGTAAGTGAAGACATTTAACTGAGGTAGATATCACTCAAATCAGTTTTCCAAAACTTGAAGTAGAAAGAACACAAAAAAAAATTCTGCAACCTTAGGACAGAAGAGAAGAAAAAAAAGAGGTAACAAAGCTATTCAAGTTCTGGAACGTGTAAGAGTAAGGTAATAGGTAGAGAAGATCAGTTCACATGAATATTTGATTTAATAGTCCATAATATACAGCATCAGCGCTGCACACCAAGGAAACAGAAGAAAAAAAATTTCAGAAGAGAATATTGAGAACAACACTATTTTGATTCAAAAAAGCTTTGATACCATGTTAGAAAACAAGCTTTAAACAATCAAAATGGCAGTTGAACTTGAACAGAGAAAATAGAGAAGAAGAAGAAGAGAAGAGAGATGAAGAACCAGTAGAAAAGACCTGTGATTCTTAGCTAAAAAGTCTAGAATCACAGAGCACTTTTATTTATAGCTTCTAATGAATCTAATACAACTTGAGAGACAAGTAATTGTCCTCTAGAAGAAGGAAACAAAATATTACAGCTTTAGTAACTTCCTGACTCCTAAAATAGAAAGTTCTGAAAATAGAAACTATGACCAAAATAGAAACTATGCTTTCTAAAAAAAACTCCCAAAACTTATGTAGCAAGATTCCCACATTAGAAATAGAAAATATAATCAAAACAATAGCATAATACTGTTCACGTGAACAATAAAAGTTTTTTTTACTGTTCACGTGAACAGTAAAACCACAAATTTACGTATACTTCAACAATCACCAACTCCTAGCTTTTAGTATCCTTCTGCAAAAGCTGGACCAGGTTAAGATTTAGTGAAGATGTCTCCAACTTGTTCACCAAAAGCAACATATGGTAGCTATAACTCCTTTCATGACTACGTCCTGCACAAAATGCAAATCCACTTCCACATGTTTGGTCCTCTCCTGACATACTGGATTACTAGCAATGTAGATTGTTGCTTGATTATCATAAAACATCTCAATTGGCTCTTAAACTTCAATCCCTACTTTTTTCAGGAAAGACTTGACCCAAGAAATTTCAGATGCTGTATGAGCCATAGCACGATACTTAGCCTCAGCATTATACCGAGTCGCTCTAATTTGCTTCTTACTCTTCCAAGCTATCAAATTCCCTTTAAGGAAAGTACAATAACCAGAAGTTGACCTTCGATCATCTCGCGATCATGCCCAATCAGCATCTGAATAAGGACAACTTTAAATGAGCATTTTTCTTATACACAAGCCCTTTTCCTAGAGCCTTCTTCAAATACTATAAAATACACATTATGGCACCCTAGTGAGGTTTCTTAGGTGAATGCATGAACTAGCTAACAACATCTACAACATATGACAAGTCTGGACAAGTTATAGGGAGATATATAAGCTTCCATACCAACTGTTTGTACCTCTGGGGATTCGCCAAATCCTCTCCTTCATCCTTGGTGAGTTTGAGATGAGAGTCCATAGGTGTATCAACAGGTTTACACCCAAGGATACGAGTTTCGGTTAGTAAGTTCAGCACATACTTTCACTAAGAAAGTTTGATCCCATGATTGTTCGAAGAATTTCAACTCCAAGAAAATACTGCAAATGCCCCAAGTCCTTTATTTGGAACAATGTACTCAAAAAATTCCTTACCTCATCGATGCTTGCATATTACTTCCAGAAATTATTATGTCATCCACATAAACAATTAGTACCACAATTTCAAACTTTGTCTTTCTTACAAAGATAGAATAATTTGAATAACACTATGAAATCCCACTTCGGATAGTACTGAGCTAAACTGTTCAAACCATGCTCTTGGTGGCTGTTTTAACCCATAGATGGACTTGTGAAGTCAACATACTTTAGTAGAACCCCCCCCCCCCCCCGACGACCAACAAACCCTGTAGGTTGCACCATATACACTTCTTCAACCAAGTCCCCACTCTCTATTATACAAAAAAGCATTTTTTACATCTAACTGATGAAGATGCCATTCTAAATTTTCCGCCAAAGGCAACAAAATATGCACTAATTCAAACGAGCTATGAGGGAGAAAGTCTCAATGAAATCCACACTATAAGCTTGATTATACCTGTTTACAACCAGCCGTGCTTTAAGGCACTCTATAGTCCATAGAGTATAAAGCCTTAGTTTCAGATTCCAAAGCAACTTTCCGACCTGAATCAGAGAGATCCTCAAAGTATGTAGATGGAAAAGTAATAAAAGACAAAGATGTGGACCATGTGGTAAGGGTACGATACTCAGCTGACAAGTAAAGAGTAGTAACATAATGAAAAATAGGATATACCATATTAGAACATTGGGAGCAATAATGCTCTTACCTTCCCTCAAAGCAATGGGAAGATCTTTAGCATTATTAGACAGTGGAGGAGCATCTGTAGAAGAAGTGATATCAACCGCTGTACTATCTAACTGTTTTTGTTTCTTCTGCCGATGATAGACTTGCACCGATGGAAATTGAACTGGTGCCACATCCGGGTTAGGAAGTACAATGGGTTCTTTAGGTCTGGTTCTTCCTCAGGCATCTCAAACGGAAATGGTACAATCATAGGTAGAGGGGGGTCAAACCTTTCATCTTCAAACAACTGATTAGGGTCATAATATGGTGTACCTTCAAAAGAGGTAACATCCACTGTGATGAATTGATGTTTAGCCAAAGGGTGAAAAACTTTGTTTCATTTCTAGTGAGAATAACCTAAAAAATGGCACTTATGATCTTTGGCTAAAAACTTATCCTTAAAACGTATGCGTAACATACATAGCCAAAACTTTATGTGAGACAGAATACAGAGATAAGTCCGGATACACAACTTGAAAAGGTATTTCATCTCGTAATTCTAAAGGTGGCATTCGATTTATTAAGGTTCAAGATGTTAAGGAGAACATGACACTAATATTGCTTAGGTACACTCATATAGAACATAAGGGACCTTGCTACTTTTGACAAGTGCCTATGTTTCCACTCGGCTACACCATTTTTTTGTGGTGTGTATGAGCAACTAGATTGATGAAGAATACCTTAAGAAGAATAGATAACAGAAATCACATTTTGTGTATACTCCAAAGCATTATCTGTACAAAAAAATTGACAGATTTATTAAATTGAGTAAAGATTTTAACGAAAGAATCCCTACTTCACCTCGATCCTTCATTGAAAAATAACCAGGTAAATCTTGAAAAGTCATCTACAAAAATTATAACACATTGAAAACCAAAACGATTAGGGGAGATAACACGGTCCCCAAACATCCGAATGTACTAAAGAAAATAAACTTGTGCTTGTAGATTCAATTCTAGCGGGAAAACTTGTCCTATGATGCTTACCTAACTCACATGCATCACACTTTATTGATTTAACATCCTTGCAATCAGGAACAACCAATCTAAGCCTACTAGGAGAAAGATTTCCCAAACGATAGTGTTAGTCCAATGGTGACACAGTGTATGTCTTTGCAATGAAATTGTCAAAATCGGTCAAGATAGTAAAGTCCATCTTTATCAATTCCTCCACTCCTAGTCTAAAGATCCTGAAATAAAAAAAATAAAAAAATAAAAAGACGGAAAAAACAACACAAAACAATGTAAGGCTTTAGGAATATGACTGGCATAAATAAGATTTAATTATGGAACAAATAAAACAGAGGAAATTTTCAAATTTTGTAAGGATACACTCCTATTACCGAAAACAGAAGACTTTTCACCATTAGCCATAATAGTAAAAGTAGGGTAAAGAAAATTATAAAAATTTGAAAACATAGATGAAATACCTGTCATATGTTTGAATGCTCCAAAGTCTACAATATAAGAATCCGAAGCATAAGACTTAGTAGATATACCTGTTTGGGCAAGATTGATGATGGATGTATGTTGACTCTTCTCTAACTGTTGCATAGAAAAAATTCTGAGGGAAACTCAACTTTCGATCAGGTGAAAATAGGAAACTTAGGTGGAAACCTGGGAAATTTTGAGGAAACTTGGGATTTTTTGTGCAAGTTTTAGGGAGTTTTTGAGGTGGACTCTGCATTTAAGCTAATTAGAGTATAAAGAACACATTGGAATATGCATTTTGCTAAAAAAGTCAATGTAGATATGTCATTCAAAGTACATAAGATTAATGTAGAGTTGACGGAGAAGTACACAATAAACTTAACTACTTAAGTACATCACATTCAATATATAACTTCTAAGTTCAATTCAAAACATCAAATACAATGTAAGTAACAATAAAAATAAAAGGGAAGTACAACTCACTAACTCAGTGCCAAGAGGAGTGCCTTGGTGGATGCATCCCGTGACTTGAGTAGTATTGTGCTTGTAACATCCTCTCCTCTGACCAACGGACATAGACATCCCATGACATATGATGCCTATGTTGTTGAGGTAATCTACAACTGCACTCTATAGCTCTGGTCATCAACATGCATAAGATATCCAATATGAGGGAATATGCAGTACGGATAGGGAAGTCCTGATTCAACCTCAGGGGGTAGTGGCTATGGTTGCACACCGAAGATCTGCTCCACAAACATCTGTGCCCCGAGTTAGCATCCATATAAGTTGCACCCCTGTGCACTTATATTGTCCTCCCATCAGATGCTGGATAATACATCCTAGTTTGTTCCACTAGTTTATGTCTCCCATAATCTATAGGAAACCCATGACTAGAAGATGCATGACCATAAGCCCCAAGGGAGGATGCAGTACTCTCCATACCACTCTCCTTCGAGTAGGGATATGTTGGTGCCAATATCCAGTATCCGGCCATGGAGCCGCTTGACTCATCTAGACTTATAGATCCCATGGAGTTTGCCAAGCTTTTCACATTAGTGGGATGGTAAGACCCGTGCGACGAGTGTCATCCTCATACCCATGTCTATGTTGCGAGATGTTGATCCACCGTGATTGGCATCTTAGGTAGCGGTGGCTGAACTAAGTCTCCCCCGTGAACCTCAATGGCCCTCCTTGTCCCTAACTCTCAACTGGGGTTGCTACTGGCCTTAGTGGTGGTGGTGCTGGTCTCTCCCTAGGATCAGTTGAATCATGATCACCAGGTCCATCCTCCTCCTCCTCCTCCTCCTCTTCCTCCTCCTCCTCCTCATCATCATCATCATCATGACTCCCACTATCATCCCCCACTACCAAGTCTAACATCATCATCATCATCATCTCATCATCGTCATCATCTTGTGCCTGAGTAGTGGGTGGTTGAGTAACATCGTCATCATCATCTAACTACACAATATTATTCTCATTAACATTGGATGCATTGGGGTGTGGTATAAAGGGATGCTAGGCTTAGTGTGCACTCTCCCATCTATGGCCAGAAACTCATCCGCATTAGCTCCAATCTCTAATGCGATTTGACTGTTGGGTTGACCTCCTGCCTCATCCAACTGTGGCTCTTTGACCCACTCAAGTAGGGGGTCATCCTCCTCCCCATCAATGGTAAACATGTTAGCCAACTCAATCTTGTCCCCATTACCTCCATCCTGACCTAGCTTAATGTGCTCTTCTCTCAACCTCATATTATAGTGAACATGTACAAGATCCTCTAGCTGCTTCACCCCCAAACGTTTCCGCCTCTTAAAATGCATTAAATTGAATGTGCTTCAGTTACGCTTGTAGCCATGGCCAGAAGATGTTTGGGAGAGCACTTTTATTACAATATTAATTAAGTACTCCGAATCTAACCTGTATTGCAGCCACCACTCAGCTACAAGAAACATAACCAATCCAATTAATAACGCTAACCATTAATTGTATAAAAAACTAAAATTGAGTATCTAAGACTTAGACTAAGTGACTAACCAGGAGTGGTGTTCTCCTGAGCCTGAATAGCCAATGAGCAACCGAAGCTACCAACAACATTTGTAAAAGCCTTCAACTAGAATAAATAATTACAATGTTAGTATAAACAAGTAATTATCTTAAGTGGTAGACCATTAGTCATCATACAAGTCACAAGTCACAATCTTACCTCATTATTAATTAATGCTTGTTTTGTCGGATCCAGTTCCAACCTTTCCACTACTTGCTAGACTACCCGGATCAAGCCTGTCCTTATCCCAAGTTCTTTACTGTAGTGGTACATGGGATTCAAATAATAGGCTATCAAACATGCCAACAAATAAGATGGTAAGAAACTACACAACAACATAATAAGTATTAACTATTAAGTAATAACTTGGAAAATCTAATGACTTTCAACTCACCAGCCAAATGCAGTGGCTGTTGCAACTGCCTCTCCCACCTCTCTTAGATGATATCAAGGAATTTCTAGTTGCCCTTAAGATATACCTTCCCAACCATCTCTTTCATCTTCTCCATTGCAACCTATATATGTGTTAAAGTCGGTTTCCTTTGTTGATCTACCAACTTTAAGACTATCACCACAAGGTCAAAAAGCTTCACAACAACTTTCAGAGTTGTCCAGAAGCTATTAGTGGATATGTTGGCCCGTGCTACTCTCCTTGTTGGTGAATCTGACTAGGGCCAATCGAACCACTCTTGCAATGCAAACATTGCACGTAATTGGTTTTTCTTCAACTCTTCGAGGAGGCAATCCAATTTGAAGCAAATCTTATGACCCCAGGCCTCACCAAGTCACCACCACATATCTTCAACATATACAATGCATATCCATGGTTATATACGAATGTGGTCAAATGTCGAGCCAGCTGAACAACCATCTTCACAAATCTGATTTTCCCTATGTCTTTCAGCATCAAATCAATACAATGTGTCTCACAAGGAGGTCCGAAGAGCCTATAACTGAGATTCTCCATCAACTTCACCTTGAAATTGGGGCCATTATTAGTTACAATCTGCACCACGTTCTCGACTCCAACTTCTTTCACCACTCTTCAACAACCCATATATGTATTTCGCATCCTATTGTAACTGGATGCATCAATAGACTTGATGAACACTGTATTCCCATCACAATTCAACATAAAATTGATGATAAACTGTTTAGTGGGACCAATCCAACCATCACACATCACCGTCACCCCATAATGCCTCCACATCGGCTTAAGACCGTCAATGTAGGTCTTCAAGTCTTCCTTATGATGTGGGAGATATACGTTATATATCTCATATGGGGTTGGTCCAACCACCCCATATCCAACACCACTGATCTCATCCACCATCACCTTATAATAAGGCCCCTGTGCAGCATTTGCAAGAACACTATGATGCAATGCCCACTTAGAAAAGGCCATCCCCACCTTCTCCTTCACATTACCCCACATATGCTTTAATTTCTTTTGTTTTGTCTGTGGATACCCAAACAAGTCAGGATCAGTGAGTAGTATCTACACATCAGGATCTATGGCAAGGGGCTTAGAAGTAGCAGGTGGCACTGGGTCTAGGTGCAGTAGATGTGGCACTAAGTCTGGGTGCAGTAGATGTGGCACTTTATCGGGGTTGTGGGGCCCGTGGTAAGGGAGCTCACTCTCTAACACCCTGGCACTTAGGCTCCTGATACTAGAACTGCCTCCCCTTACCCTCTAAAATTCAGATCTCTAAAGGACCCTACACCTATGGCCCTGTATGTCCTCCTGATCTGATTAAGTCTATGAGACTCCCTACTCATCCTGAATACTCTCTCCATTTTTTGCTCTGGGGTTGATGCATCATCTGGATACACATTCTGTTCCCTCACCTCCTCTAAGCATGCTGCATGGAACTCATCCCTCTTTGCCCTCTTCTCTTGCCCTCCTCTCACATATTTTTGCCATTGCCACTTTAACTTCATAAGCATTGGGGCATCCAACCACATTGTGGTCGCCTCCTACTAGATGGATCTTCAGTCAAGTGGCTCCATCTCATCCAATATTTTTCAAACAATATTTACACTTTGACTTCTTCCTGTTATTCGTTAGAGGCCTACCATGTTGCCAAACTATGTCTGACATACTGTTTTTTACTCAAAAGTTTGTGCCTATTACAAACATACATAATAATAATCATTAAAACATAAACCCAATACTTTAATTTTAGGATAAAAAAACACACATTACCTGTAAACTAAGGTATTCACAAACATTTGGAATTTTTTTCCTAATCAAAATATTTTTTATAATAATTATTAAATACAAGAAAAATTAGAAAACATAGTAGAACACTAAAATCAGATTCAATCAATTACATATGTAAATCTACCTATTAGAGACAACACATAATAATTTCAACTCAATTCAATGTCGTTTGAGCATGAAACAAATAAAAAAATTTTAATTTTTAGGTTTTATTTTATTTTATTTTTTTTTTTTATAATCAGAAAAGTAAAAAAATAGTAGAACACTTCAAAAATCAGATTCAATCAATTACATTTGTAAATCTACCTATCAACACAATAAATTCAACTCAATCCAACATCGTTTAAGCGTCAAACAAAGGAGAAAAAATAAAATAATAGAACACTTCAAAGATCAAATCCAACCACCACTTGTAAATCTACCAACTAGATACCATGGAAATTTTTTTCAAACAATCCAATACCATTTGACCATGAAAGAAAGGAAAAAATAAAAAAATTAGGGAAACTTGTTTACATTGCAAGAAAACTTGAAAATACTAAAATAATCTGTAAGAAGGGCTGAAATCAACAAAGGAATCCTTAAAAGTGCTTGAAATGAGCCAAAAACATGCAAAAAAGGTTAAAAAACGGGGGAAAAAATTCGATCAAAGCTTGCTGTTTCTACGAAAGCAGTAAGGGATTTTATAAAAGTGAACCAGCTGGTTCAGTCGGTTTGGTTCACTTTTCGACCCAATGTCTAAATCTCAACAGTTTCCATCGAAAATTGGGACTTTTTTTTTAGTCCCCTATATTTCATTTCGAGGTTCCAAAACTGTGAAATTTCGACAGTTTTGACCGAGTTTTGTACGATGAACTGTTGTAGGTTCTTTAGGATTTGATTGAGGTCAACATTAGGAGACAAGGAACTTGTAGATGCCACCAGAATAAATATAAATGAGTTGTCATTAGTATTCTCTCTAGTAAATGTTCTCATATTGGCAAAGCTTTCTACACACTCCAGCCAGCCATGTTTGTCCCAACTCCCAACAATTTCTTCTGTATGATTTTGCTTTCCACGGTAAGAGCACACTCTTATTTCTTTGGATAAATTTGGAGGGGGAGTTCGACATCATCCTTTTCCTCTTCCCCTCAACCATTGCCTCTTCCTCGTGAGGGATAAGAGCCACGGCCATGGCGTGCAACCATTGTTGAATTCTCCTTGCTTTCTTGTGTACTCTTTTGTCCGCCAATATATAATAACCAGTAGAAAGCATCACTCAAGGTAGGTACAGTTTTAGATGTCAAAATTTGACTTAAACCTATTACCTATAAAAAAATTCTGGATTCAAAACCAGCCAGGAATTTTGAAACATTGAATTCAGCCCGTTGTGTCTTTAAAGTTTCTAGATTGGTTTAAGGGCAGATGTTGCTGCAGTTCTTCAACTCAATCCTGTAAATCCCCTATAATATTCCATGAATACTATATTGAACATTTTGAAAGTAATTGAACATTCGATCGTACAAATCATAAACTCGTAAAATATTTTTCTTTTGACCAAGGGAGTCGCACAAGTCCTCCTATATTGCTTAGATGTGTTATAAAACATGATGTTATTTGCAATAAGAGAATCAATGTTGTTCACAATCCTTACCTTTATTACAACATCTTCACGAGTCCACATTTCATGTGTGGAAATAGTAGTTGTATCCTTTGAATCAACTTCAGGACAATTTTTATTCAAGTACTTTGATTTTCCTTAGGCAAGAACAAACACACATGGTAGAAGATCTCACTCTCGAGCAAGATCTTGCACCTTGAAAAACCGAAATCTCGACCATCTCGGCGAGATCTTGGTTGAGATATACAATTTTTTGTCATCAATTTGGTGGCCCATTTTGGTGGGTTTTAGGGTCCCAATTGGGTTGATACTTGGTGTTTAGCCTTTTTAAGGCCTTTTGAACACATTGATGGCCTTTGATTTGTTAGAAAACAACCCTAAGTAGGATTTCTAAGTCTACCCTTAGTGTGAAACCAAAATGTTGTAGGATCAGGAGATGCAAGCTTATGCAATATGTAATATAGAACGTTTAAAGCATATAAATGAAAAGCAAGTGTATCAAATGCATCAAAAAACCTAAATGTTATCAAAATTCCATCCATATAAGTATCACAATCTCCTTTTTTCTAGAATAGAATAATAAAACTATACAACCATTAGAAGTTCTATATAAGTCATTAAATCATAAGTTCATAAGACAAGCAGAGAATGATTGATCTTCCTTCGATGTTGTAGATGTACTAAGAGTAGTTGCAAGTGAAAATCCAGCTGAAATCCACAAAAAGAGGCGAAAATTGAGAGTTTCAGCGAGATTCAGGGCGAGATATGGCAAGATATGTCGAGATATCCCAACTCTTTGCTCTCGACCTCCATCTCGTCTCGCTTCTTTGAAAAAGCGAGATATCTCGCGAGATCTCAGATCTCCCACCATGCAAACACGTACATTGTCTTTGCCCAAAGAAAAAGATTTTAGCTCCATTCAAGTCGATGCTTGTAATTTGGAAGGGCATACCTTCCTTGGACAGAATTTTCAAAGGATTACCAATGACGGAAGCTTACAACTTTAATTACTGACAGTACGAACAGCTACAAACATAGTAAGATTTAATCATCTTCTTAAAAACTCATTCATGTGAACATTACACCTACATTTGCAGCTCAAGGCTGCTGCAGCCACGCACAATTTACCCAAAAAAATGAAAAAAACACCAAATGGAGGAACCCAGACGAACATGGCCCCAGTAGAATGGCTGTGATGCCACAAACTAAAATCTCTACTGAGGTGCAACCGAAGGCCAGAAACTGAATAAAAAGAAGCTGAAGGAGAAGAAGAAAAGAGGAGAAGAGAAGAGAAGATGCAAAGCTGGTAGAGACTACTACAGTAGTTTGCACCTCTACCCCAAGAGCTTTATTTATAGATGAAGATTACAACCCTAATCACTTACTAATTCTGAGGACATTCCAAAAATAAAAAACTGACTCTCTAAGATCTAGAGACAGTTCTCAAAAAGAAAAGAAAACATAAACTAAAGCTATTAGCAAAAGTAGTTACTTTCTAATTCTGTAAAGCACCCAATACTTTCCAAATCTGTAATTACTTTGCCTCCAAGACAGAACTTTCTATTTTTGAGACAGCTTGGACTCTAAGAAGCCACGATTTGCTCTCTGAGTATCTATTAGGCTATTGCTACAAGAGTCCTTTATTGAATAACTCAAAACTACTGGAAAAAATAACAAAATTTTGCAGAACAAAAACTTAACTGAATGCTTTTCTAAAAATCACTTCCTTGATGTTTGCCGCATCCAAAATACTTAATCACTCCCATAGGCACCCCCACAATATATTAATCTCATCTTCATTAACTCAACTGTTTGGAAATTCTGTTCCTTCTTAAGTTTCTGCTGTGTTTTAAGTTCGCTGCTGATTTACGATTAATTGGTTAGTGTTGGATTCTTTCAGCCTACCATGCCTCACCATTCAACTTGACAGTTGACCAGAAAAGTAGTGCTTTCCCATCTAACCATCTCAAGTTAATAGTTTTGATATTTTCTTTTCTATTTTATCTATATTGGTGGTCCAGGATGTGCTAGTTCTGGTGCACCTTTTTTCGTTTTGGGTCTTCTTTTTGGAACTGGTGTTACACTATTTAAACATGCATTGAATTTTCCCATCACTGAATTTGCTCTTCAGCAGGGCTGTAGCTCTTGCACCCACAGTTGATAAAGGATTGTCATGGTTCATGGTGAAGTTCAAGTTGGAATCTCAAGGAAAGGTAGCCAAGATAACTTTCAAAGTTTCTTAAAAGTTGATGCAAGAGAGCTAAAAGCATTTCATCTCTTCATTTGTTTCATCCTTCCAGGCATTTATGGTGATTGCTAGTCTCTGTTTTGGGTTAGCATTTATGCTGTTCCTTTTGGTGACACTGCTTTGGGCATAATTCTTTCTTCTGGTCGTCCTCCCTTGGAATGATGGTTGTTTATTCCCTCCTATGACAGTTCGCCTATATTACTGTGATAACAATGAGAAAGGTTTATCTTCTTTTCTCAATTTAGTTGTATTCTACCTCATCCTACGAGTATTTACTGTTCTTAAACAATGTATCAATTTTGCAGATTATATTGTGGTATAAAGTTATCAGACAATGGCCTTTTTTGGTTGTTTGTTTTTCGTTCAAATACGGCTCTTGACAGTTGCAAATGATTATTTTAGCTGTGCAGTCCTTGAAATTTGGATACTATTCTATATATGCGACAATCCATGTATACAGTGTGCCTTGTGTTTGTCCTTCATCTATCAGGCGTGCGAACGTCTTGAAGAGCCAGGCAAGAGAGGAACAAGGTTGGGAGGAACCAAGCAAGAGAGCAACATCTTTAGGAATGCAAACCGGCAGAGACTTTAATGAAAACTAAGGGAAACGCAGTTTTATTTTGAAAAAAAAAAAAAAAAGAAAATGTAAATTACCATTTTAGCGTTTCTTTTAACCATTAAAATCATACATGTTCTAAGAAGCACTGTAGAAAACAAATGGTACTCATTTTCATTCAAAAAAGAAAAGAAAAACAACTCATTTTAAATAGAAATGGGTTGTATTTTGTACTTAGCACTATCATTTATACGTATTAAAAATACAAGAACATGGCTTCTAGAATTTCTTTGGCCTCAAGAGAAATATTGCCACATTGATGGTACAGGAATGAAGCCACTGATGGATTGTCAATTTCATTGGAGATGTGAAAATGTAGATCCATATGCAAGACAAATTTGGTAGATTCATATGTGCACCAAATTTGAATCCTTTCTCGTATCTTTGCATTTTTTTTTTTTTCTGATTTTCAATTTCCGATATCGATAGCTTTCATGAGAAGGGGCTGTTAGATAAAATATTTACTATTTATGTATATAGAGACTTCACCTCTAACCCTCAGCCTAGAGAAAAATTCGAATAGTCTTAGTGGTAATTTCTGAGATTTCCGATCAACTGTCCTGTTGTTAATGCATGGATACAGATATTTTGAATGTTTGGTGACTTTTGTTCTTAGGAATGAGTTTAGCTATGTTTTCTTGATCTTTTACAGCATAACTATGTTCAATTAAAAGATGATTATCTTAAATACACTTCTCTTCTTCTTCTTCTTTTTCTTTTTGTTGTTGTTGTGTTGGCAGAAAAGAGCTTTAGAGAAGTGGGCTATGTGTGAATGAAATTTGGGTTGAGTGTTGATCAATCTCTTTGTGAGTAATTTTTTGCGAGACTTGCATTTCGGTGTTTTTGCCCAAGGACGACGTTTGGAACAATTTTGAATGCTTAGTAAAATTTGTGCTGAGGACGTGTGTGAAACAAATTGGTGTTTAGTAAGTTTTGTTCTTAAAAATAAGTTGGACTTGTTCATTTGACTTATAGCAACTTATAGGAAGAAAGAGTGACCTATGAGGTAGAAACGGTTAGAAGTCATGTTGATGGAATTTGGGTGAGTGTCTTTGTTTGTGCGTATTTTGCGATGTGCATTTTGTTTTTGAGGACCATGAAACAAATCAAAATTGTTTAGGGAAAAAGCTTTTCAAACATGAAATTTGGACTTGTTCATTTCTTAAAACGGGGACCTATTTACCAAACCTGTGCCCTTTTTCTTCATATAATGAATCCAAAGATATCCACGAGCAAAATTCTATTAACATTCAAAGAGAAGAGAAAATTTCTATTAACATTGATTCATAAAGATACATACAAAAGGATGATAGAGTAAACAGTGCAAAAATAAAAACATAAAATAAAAAAAAACGTTTATTAGAAAGCCCTGATCTATCTTGATAATTTTATTCCACAAAGGTAAAATAAAGCTCTCTTGGCAATAAAGTTGGGAACAAAAGATCTTTCCCAGTTTCCCCAATGGTAACTTGGCGTTTTGGAGTCCCAAATCTCAAAAGAAGAGGGAGCAATGGAAAATTTACACATACCTCCTCTTACCACCTATGAGCATGATGTTGCTCAATTTTTATTCATCAAACTTTTGTAAATTACTCAGGCTGAAACCTTCGGTTGAGTAAAAATACCAACCCCGACCTTTATTCCTTCAAGCAAATGGGATGTGCAGATTTAAGTGGAAGAAATGGAACCGAGAGAAAGATAAATTTGACAATTACATAGTCGTTTATTTTCAAAGTGAAAAAGAACTATCATACAAAGTCTTCAGAATTTGAAATACTTGGGAGAACCGGATATATGGGTTCCTGTTGTACTAGCAAGAAAAGGAGGTTGTTGATCATATAACTGACGTACATGGGATGATTACAAATGTTAATAGACAACCATGAGAGGGTTTCTATAGTAAAGGCCAGGGCCGAGATGGTGTAACTGATCCCAGTTGGGGAAGTCCAACACCAAAAATGGACATGCAACTAAAACACAGATGCCCTCTGGAGCCTCTAGAGATTCATGTTTATTTGTCAGTTCATAAAATAGTATTTGAAATGAAGAGCCATAATTCAATACTATTTATTAATTTATTGACTAGCTTGGGAGTGAGATGAACTGGCTTACCCTACAATTTCATGTCTAAGATTAGCATAGAAGCAGAGTAGCTGCATTCCTATTGCTCCTTGATGTCATAAAACAAAATAAGATCAACAAAGTTGTGTTCCTAAATTTGTTGACTTGAAACAATTAAACTGTACCTGCAAGCAGAGTTATTTGGGTCTACAAACTAAAGTTATTGCCTGCATCTCCTGTTCATGGTTTTTCAATTGATTTTTGTCCTACACACTCGCTCAAATTGAAGTCCAAGCATAAAGAACAATTATTACTTACCTGGTTTGGTACATAAAGTGAACATGGTGTCAGTAGAAATAGCATGAAAAGCACTGGCAAGTACACTCAACTGCATGCTGGGCATAGCGTGCTCACCTCTGTGAACCCGGGAAACTCCAACTCCAAGCTCTCTGGTTTCTCTTCTGTAAAACAAGCTAGTAACATGGCAACCATTGATAAGGTATGTACCAAAAAATTATGAACACCCAAGCAACTTCAATGTGACCATTGAAGTAATCATGCAGATTGATAGAGAACCTAATAAAATAGAAGAATCCCCTGAAACATGCTGCTTGGTGTTGACCAATGTACCCCAACCAGTGGTAAACAAGTGGCGCCTTGGTAGTCCTTTTTTAATGAACGGAAAGCATGTACTTAGAGATCGGTAGAGCAAGTGGCGCCTTAGTAGTCCCATCACCCAACCCCTGCCTATATTATGGGGTAAAGCCCGGAAAGCCCCAATGGGTAGCTGATTCAGACGCGTACTTAGAAACTGTGGATGAAAGAGACAAAGTAAATAACAAGGTTTTAAAGAAGAAACATGGAACAATCCATCTATAGACTAATAAACCACAAAAGATAAATGAAAAACCCAAACAAATTGAGTACGATCATAGGCCCCAACATAATACCAGTATCAATGCTTGAATCTATTAACAAATTGACTTGATAAACAATAACAACGTAGGAACTTTAATGCAATATCTACCATGTAAAACATGGCAGAAGTGCCACACTGCCTCATGCAAATACTGTGACGATGTTTAGAGGGACAAGTCCTATCACAAGAAACAATATAAGATATTACTTAACCATCATTATTCAAAATCACTGAAAGAGAAACACTCAGAAAAAAGCATATAGTTTTATGTACTACAACATATAAGAATTGTGATACTTGCACAGCATAGTTGATCACATGGTAAATGCAAGCATCATGATAGTAGAAAGACATTGTTTCCGTATCATGCATGAGCTTGGAATGCTTGCAGTAACATCTGGGTGTCTTAGAGGACAGTTGAGCTACTCAACCCTTTCTTAAGGTAGGTATTCATCTCATTGAATGCTAGACTACTGAAACCAAAGATATGGAAATACTGACTAGAGTTGGAAGGCATTCCGTCACACCCCACCCAGCCGGATTTGATCATACCTGAATACTTGTGGGGGTGATAAACTACAAGACCATGGTTCAGTGACAAGCCCATACAATTATATGATATAGCGTAATCAAAGGACAAGAATAAAATAAGTTCAATTACTAAAGTTATAAAATCTGAATTTATCAATGGGATATAACCATCCATTAACTAAAGTTAATTGTTAACTAATGTTGATCAAAATAAATATAAAGTTAAAGGAAATAATGGTTTACAATAGATAAACTAAATGTCTTGGTAGAATATGCCCTCTCCCTTCTCAAAAGATATGAGGGAATAAATATAAAATAGTGCCACGAAGGACACTATCAAATTCCAAAGCATCATTAGCTCCCTACTGAAATCCAACTCCATAGGAACAGTTCTGGCATGGGCACGAAGCTCCATGCAAGTCCACCTCCTCGCAAGTCACTCCTTCATAATAATCTACCGGCGACGGATCCTTCATTTGAATGGAGTCCTCATAACCTGCCGTATAATCTAAAAGAAACATGCATATAAAAGAATGAGTTCAACAGAAATCAGTGAGGTCAACTCAATAACATAGCATGCATTCATTCACAATTTTCCACATCACACACATAATGTTAATACTGATAATATGAATAATGATAATAACAGAACTATTGAATGAATATGATGTTATGCGTCTAACTCTATCATGAAGTCTCTATAGTAGACACGCATTAAGTTAGACACCAGTCTTCTATGGGCAATCTCATTCACTCTCCCTCAACAAGAGACGTCAGTTGGGTTCTCTGCGGTTGTTGGGTTAGGTCACATCAATCCATGGCTGTATATATAAGTCACCACTCTCTCACATCACCGTTTGGCATGAGAACTGGCGCATGTCAATGACAACTCTAGGCCCAATGCATAGTTATATGGTCTTGTACTACATATGGTTTGGATATCATTTCTCAAAGGGAGACATCTATTGGTCTGATATCCTTATCCACAAATGGGATCATCAATGGGAGGCATCTATTGGATTCAATTTCTTAACCATGTGGTCATCCACAAATAATGGACAAGATGCTCTCACGTCCTCTCATGGGTTGGTCACTAGTCTTAAGCTCCTATGAGCCCATGTCTATTATATGCAACCCTACCATCTCATGATGGCAGTAAGCTTGCTTGATGCTTACATGACTCATCTGTCACATCCTCCCAGCCGGTACCCTAACTGGCATACCCGAGAGTGTGATCCACAACCCTAAAGATCAAGTTTAGGAACGATCATATCCATTTCGCACAATAACATAATCAAAAGCAAGAACAAATCATAATGTTCAAGTAATTTTTAATAAAAGTCAAGAAAGGATCTCAGAAGGATCACAATAGAATATCAGAGTGCGGAATAACAAGATACCAAATCAAAAGACAATTGTAGAGTATAGCGGAAATATACCCTACAAACACATGCGGAAGGTAGATTGAAATCTAAGTAAAGCTCTAAGCTAATACAAGTAAAGTAAAAGATAAGTCTAGAAGAATGTAGAGAAAACTATTCCACATCTTCAGTCAGCTCTTCTTCTCCTTCAGTCTTCATCTTCTTCACCTTGCGCTTCCTTATATGGACCGTCAAAGAAATCCGAACATGTAGAGAAGTCTAACAACAGATTGTACAAAAAGGAATGAGTTTCGAAAGAAACTCAGTAAGGCAAGTTAATCCATAACAACATAAATAACATGGAAACAAACCATAACAAGATGCAATGCAATATGAAACAAGTAAGGTATGTATGCACCTAAACTCTATGTATGCTGGTCTCTATGGCAGACATGCTTTAAGTCATAGCACCGTACTTCTTTGGGTAGGTCACGCATACGGCTCCTGTTGGTAGTGGGTCCGGCATCCCTCAGGACAAACCATGGCAGGGGGTTAAGTCAACACACTCTCTCACAACCATTTGGCATAAGTACCGGCGCATGTCAGGGAAAAGCCTAGCCCAATGCAAATCATCTACTCAGTTACATCAACTTAGGTCCAGATACTTCCATTCCTCGCCCAGGGCGATCCTTTCCGGTATCCTTTCCACTAGAGTCCTAATAGTCCCGGACTACAGACTCATCAACCCTATTGGTTATCCACATATGGTAAACGGGAAGCTCTCATGTCCTCTCACGGATATAACTCACCGGTCTCGAGCGCCCATGAGCCCAAGTCTAGCCATATGCAACCCTCCAATAAATGGCCTCTTTTGAGTATCCACAATGTGATCCATGTCCTCTCACGGATTGGTTACCGGTCTTGAGCGCCCACGAATCCCCATTGCTACCACGGGTCGTTCGATCTCAATACCCTTCCGAATCGGGTCTGATATAACAGGGGTATAACCTAACCAAACACTGCTAGACAGCCCTAGGTATGACAATCAATGATTCGGGAAAGCGTCGATGGGCAATCCCGGAAACATCCCATACTATTTCCGATAATGTCCAAGGACAGAAGTGTCAAAAGGACACCTCTCAATCCCAAACCATACCTAATCAGATAAAATCTCAGATCAGTCATGACATACACAGTCAACAGTTCATCATATACCAAAGAGAATATACAGTCATGATCTAATCATTAAACAATATAATAATAATCAATTCATATAAGTATGAATAATGAAAAAGATTACATAAACAAGTGCTACTGTTCTCACAGTAGTATATCAGAAGTATAAAGTATACAACCAGTAAACAAACTCATAGTTTCATAAGATAGAAACCAGAGAGTATGTGATCTATGTAGTTAAGGAAATAACTGTCCTTACCTTGATTATCGCCGAAGATAATCCAAAGATCAAAGATAGGCTCCAAACTTAGCAAATAAACCCCTAACAATCATAGATATAACATTAGGAAAGATACCTAAAAGATCAGAGAGCAAACGAATCAAATGATGCGAAAATTGAAGCTACTGACTTCATTGGTCGATTGCCTTGGTCTACTGACCCAGTCGACCAATCGAGTCAGTACGGAATAGTGAAAACTATTTTGGCCATAACTTCTTCGTTTGAAGTCAGATTGATCCGAAATTCGAAGGGGAACTCCCTAGGATGTATTAGAATCATATGGGAAGATAAAATCATCAAGTCATGGTAAAAATATGGGTTCTTGATTTAACCCAAGAAATTAGGGTTTCAACCTTATGGTTCCCTTAAAAAGGTTATGATCACGGAAAGAGAGGGAATGATTGTTATCAAGAAAATAACAAGAAATCATAGGAAATCTAGTTTAGGTTAATAAAAATATTGCCCATGAGGTTGATGACCAAGTACAACCTAACCCTAATGAAGACATGGGGGAGATCTTAGTCCGAAAATCAATCTCAAAAGGTCTATAACAAAGGGGTTAGGGTTTCATCATACATAACCGATGGCTCTCATGGAAAGGCTAGGGGTAATCAAGATTCACCCTAGGGAAAGAGAAACAAAGAATGCACAATTTGAAAAGGTGTTGGGAAGTTTCCAACAGATAAAAGAACATTAGGGTCTCAGATATGGTTACCTCTCATAAGAGTTGGTTACCTCCCATGAGAGTTACCCATAATTAACTCTCACGAAAACAACCCAAGATAGATAAAGGAACATCTCATTAGTATTTCAAAATCAAGAATGGAATTAGGAAGGGTCTACCAACGAGAGAAAATAAGGTTCTCAATTAAAGTGAAAGGAAAGAAATTCTAATCATACGATTAGGGATTTACTAACAAGGATCCGTGTATCCCACGGAAAGACTAGGGAGAATAAAGATTCACCCTAGGGCAAAGAATTTACAATCAAGAAAGGTTTTGGGGAGGGTCCAATGAATTAACAGAAATAAAAGGGTTCCTAAATTGGTTAACCTCTCATGAGGGTTACCCAAGAATTTCCACTCAAAATCTCTCCCTTTTGGCTAGGGTTGAGATCATGACGATGATCATAGATCTCAAAGGATGGAGTGAGATCATGGAATAGATGGTTGCAAGGATGCATCATCTTTTTCCTGATCTCAATCAAGAACAAGAACGAAGAAAGAATAATTTAGAAATCCTAATTAGGTTAAACATGGATCATGAAGAAAATATAGTATGATCAAGGATAAAGAATTAAAGATTGATAGGTTACAATTCTAGTAAGGGAAACACATTGATTGGAGGTTAACAAGATCAAACTAAGGGTTCTTGGTTTGATCCAAGAAGTTAGGGTTTCACCCTTTTTGGCTCGCAGGAAAAGGTTGAGATCACAGAATGTAAGGGAATTAATGATTGGCCAATTAAAACAAGAAAATCATAGAAGGTCAAATTTAGATTAACATAAATATGACCCATGAGGTTTCCCTCACATGGGAGGTTACAAAAGGTTTCCAGAAAGATCATACAAGGGTTAGGGTTTCAAAGGTTAGGGTTTCAAGATTAGGGTTTCAAGAATTCAACTGGCTGGGGTTGAGATCATGATGACGATCATAGATCTCAAGGAACAAGATGAGATCATGGAGTGGATGGTTGCAAGAGTGCAGCATCTTCTTCTTGATCTCAACTAAGAACAGAATTAAAGAAAGAAGATCAGAGATAGAAGAAAGAGTGAGTATACACATACCTTTGCTGCAGGAGGATGAAGATTTCTTCAAGTCTTGTGAGAGATCACCAAGGAATGCAAGGGAATTGATTAGATTATGGTTCTAACTCATTCCAGAGGCTTAGGAGGCATAGGAGGCAAAGTAATCCCGAGATTTGGACTTAAATAGAGCAGCCACGACCTAATTAGCAAAAACAGAACTCATTGGTCGATTGGATTGGTCTACTGGTCCAGTCGACCAATGAGTCGACCAATCATGACAGCAAGGTTCAAACAGGGATTCGGAGGGCTATACAGGGTCAAATTGAGTGAGGTTTTCTTCTACGAGTCAATCAAGAAATCTAGTTTTGAGAAATACCTTCATATCAAGCATGGGAGTTCATTAGGTCCACCAACTAGGCTCACCTTCTTCGATGCGCAAGCAGGATTTGCCAGACATAGTTCAGCAACTTCGGACAAGGATTTGGAAGGTTATATGGGGTCAAATTGAGTGGGGTTTTCTCCTACAAGTCCATCAAGAAGTCTAGTTTTGGAAAATATATTCAGATTGGGCACAGGAGTTCATTAGGTATTTCAAATAATTCACCCCTCTTCGGTGTGCAGATTCAAAACTAACACTGACAATGCTCTCAAGTGAGGGGCATCATCGTCAATGTCCATGGGCTTGGGTTCCGACACCAAATCATCAATCCAAAAGGGTCTACAAGCAACAAGATAAGATCAAATCAAGGTCCAACTTTAAGGTGTAACATTTAAACTAACCCTTCTTTACCCAAAACAGATAGGGTGTCCTGGCTAGGTTTGGGCTGGATTTCACACCATCCACTGACGTCACGGGTTAACTGGCTTCAATACCCCTACCAGAAGGGTAGTAGTACTCATGGGGTTATCTAGCCAAACACTTTTGACACCTAGCATTCATGAGCTTAGGTCTAAGTATAAATATATATTAGGTCACTAGGGTAATGGGAGAATCCCACAACCCTAGTTGGTATATAAGTATAAGAGGACATAGTCCTAAAATCAAGCCCACACATTCTCATATCATCATTGATAAGATTTGAAAAAAACAGAAACAAACATACTTTCTCACCTTTCATTTGTGCAAAGTCTCACACAATAATCATAAGATATAAGATATCAAAAGTAATGCAAATATCAATGATGAAAGTTAAATAACACCACCAATCATACAAGATATGGTTAAGTATATTCCTCACCTTTCAAGCATATATAACTCTCCAAATCCCAAAGTAATCCACCAAAAAGAGAGTGTAATTGACCTAAAATAACCCTAGAAACATACGAATTAAATGAACAATAATTGGGAATCATTCAAAATCAAAGGGGCTAAAACACACACCCAAATAGAGGCCAGGGGGTTGAGGCCATACAGGGCCAGTCAACCATCCAATGTAGGGCTTCGGCTAAAAACCCTAAATAAATCTCCAATTCGATCTCAACTTGAAACGGAACTTTGGGGTCTTCATTTGACGGTATTAGGGTCCCCAACTACCTTCCAAACACCCCAATTGGTTCTCAGATGAAAACCCCCAATATAGGCTCTCAATGTTTGCCTGCAGGAGTCTCTAAGAGGTTCGAATAGGTTTCAAATGCAAAGGATTGCATGAACAAATTCTCACAAAGATTGGGAAGCATTAATGGGACAATAGGAAGCATTCAATGTGACCCAATGATGAAAACCATTACAACAATTTAAAACATTTCATCATAATTGCATTCAGAAGAGAGGTTATGAAGGGGTTTCGAGTATCCTTACCTTATCGCACAATTTCCTTTCTTTCTCACACTTCGGCACCACCCAAGAAGTGAAAAAGCTTCAAAATCATGAGCTCTCCTTCTCTCCCACATTCTCAGCCTCCTTTTTGCATAAACAGTGCATTTATGGGGTTAGAAAATCATAAACTAGGGTTCTAAACCCAAAATTCCGAATCTACCCTGAAATTGGGCAGGGGCGGTTAGTCCAATCGGTCAACCGCTCTGAGCAACCAATCTTTTATCTCCTTCATAAGAAGGCCGATTGCAACGGGCTTCAGAGGGTAAAAAGGTCATTTCAAGGGCTGACCATTGGTAAAATTTACCTCGAATTTTGAATCCTCTAGCATTGGTTTACGGACATGCCAAAACCTCCTTTTTATGCCTTCAAGATTGATTTTTTTCCTCTTCTTTTGAAATCCATTAAAGTGATCGGGTCTTCATCACGGTTATCCACCTCCTTAGGTTCCATTTCTGAACACCTGGACTCAACTCGTATGATCTAGAGTTGTCATTTACTTGTACTTCAGGTTCGCGGTCCTGGAACCAATGGGTAAAGGGTCAGAAATCCAGGGGATTTCACATATTCCTCAACATATTTCTTTGCAATAGATAAAGGATACTTTGGTTCTTTGAGGTAGAGGACAAGCCCCAACGTCCAAGTTAGGTGCCTTTGCTAAAGAATTCATAGTATTAGCAACATAAAACAACAGCATAACAAACATAGTTCTTCTAAGCTAACAATAAAACCAATAACTCCATTTGGGGAACCATGTGTTTTCTACAAATAGTTCTTCTAAGTCTGCTTCAGCATACAAAATCATATAAATTTGGAGCAAGATCAAAATTGGATTTAACATATCAGATAACCAATACATGCACACAAAAACCTGATCCTAAGGCGTACATTACCAAAAAACGATTCAAATTTGAAAAACACATGCAGGAGCATGCACAAAGAGATATACATAAGCCTGAAGTTGTTTCAGTTTGAGGCTGGCCAAAGCAAGACCCAAGCAGGTCTAGGGTTGAAACACAGTGTTGAAACTTAGATCACGTTCTCACAGGTCTCACTTTTTTTTTTCGGTTGCCAACCCTGGTTTCCTAGGCTTTGCCCTGACTAATCCGGTGTTCGACCCAGGTCGCACACCTGGCTATGGTGGGTGAGTCTCCGAGCGGGGATTTTTTGCATCCACAAGGTTTCGATAGGGGAACCTTGCTTAAGCAGACCAAGCTGCTTACCACTTGGACCAACCCCCGTTGGTTCTCACAAGTCTCACTTAAACCCTATTAAACAAGATTTGGAACCTTGGAGAAACCACAGAGAATGATACGTTTCATTGGATGTGAACAACTTTGGACAGCATCACTGGCAACATGTTAAAGGCATGAAATGTATGAGCCGAGTCATCAATTGTGGATGCACTATCCTATATAAAATCCAATTTCAGTACTTAGAAACAAATTATGAAGAAAGTAAATGTAAATCAGAAATCTACTATTAACTATCAAATATTCTAAAATATTGTAGGCGAGAACAAAACCTATTCAACATGTCCTTGGGGAAAGTAGAAAGATCCCCCATTGCGAGGAATAGACATGTTGGGCCAGCAAAGTTGTTGCTTAAGCTGAGGTAAAAATATAAATTATTGTAGAAGAGCAAATCCAAGCCAAAAAATAAAATTATAAAAATTATAAAAAAAAAAGTCAAATCCATTTTCTTCATTCATGAATGATAAAATCCAATCTACACAATCACACATTAGGGATAACAATATATGAGTTATCACTCCAGTTATCAACCAATACGTATATCCGCTAATGATCACTCCCATTGGCTTTGCTTTCCAAGGGGCCCAGAAGATGTGGAGAAGCTCAATACAAACAGTGGCAACAATGTTGCACTGAGTAGAGCTTTCCTAGGATCAAGATATTTCACGAGCTTTAACTTGTGTAGTACGATCCCAATTGCAACCTGATTTTTCTAAAGAAAGTTAGTATTTACAATGAACATATCATATTTATTAGACTTTCATCTAGGGTTGGGGACGAATTGTGTAATGAAACAAAAGTCTTTTTCTTTTGGAGCTATGTTTATGGTGCATTTTGAAGCAAGTAGCTAAGATGGATGAGTGGCAAAACTAGGATGGATAAGATAAGAAACGATCATATTAGAGTTGGGCTGGGAGTTGCTCCCATAAGTGATAAGCTTAGAGAAAGTCGTTTGAGGTGGCACGGCCACGTTCAACGGAGACCTATAAATGCTCCTTTACGGAGAAGTGATATAATCCATATTGAAGGAACTAGAAGAGCTAGGGGTAGACCTAAGATAACCTTAGGAGAAGTGGTGAGAAAGGATATGTATAGCTTAGGCCTTGTATCTAGCATGGCCTCGAATAGAACTGATTGGAGGGCAAGAATCCATGTAACCGACCCCATTTAGTTGGGACAAGGCTTATTATTGTTGTTGTTGTTGTTGTTGTTGTTGTTTGAAGCAAGTAGCTTAATTAGTAAAATGGCCACTCACCTAGGCAAGTTATGATTAGTGAGTTTGTTAGCCTGTCTCTATGTAATGGAAAACTTAGGGTTGTTTGTAAATATCATTTTTAGGCATGGTTTTATTAACTAAGTCCTTTTATTATAAGCTGTTATATGATTTCACAATAAAGCTGAAATGGATTGTAACGGTGTTATGGAAAGGATGGTAGAAGACTTTCTATCACTAGAATATCTATAAGTGCCATTGTAACAACCCCCGTATTTCTAACCCGGGATCCATATTGCAGGTCCGAGAACTCGAAGGTCTAATCGGGTAAATTTGTGGAGTGTTCGGATAGAAGTCCATGATCCATACCCTGAACCCATGGATCTGGATTCTCTGTCTGAAGAGCCTGCCTTGCTTGGTAGTTGGACTTCTGGAAGGCAAGTGATGTCGGGAGATGTCTGGAATGAAGGTAAGATCTCCCCCATCTCTTCTTTAGGGCTAGGTTGTACTTGGACATCAACCCCCTAGCAAAAGCACCCTTGTATAGCAATATACATGGGGGTGGTTGCTAGTGGCGATCGATTGAACCAAGCGACCGCCCTGTTCTGGTTGCAGGGTTTTGCCCTATTTTCCCCCCTGACTTCTATAAATAGTAACCCTCGGCTATTTTACGAATATTTTATTCGTGGTTACCATTTTTGGAGGTTAGACAGTTGCGGAGAAGTGCCGAAAGAGATCTGAAGTGCTATTGGAGTCCCAGAAGGTTCTACTGTTATTCATAGTCAATTCAGTTGAGGTAAGTGGTTCCCTGTTCACTCATGTTTCACCACTTGCTATGATTAAGGTAGTTTAGTATTTATCTTTGGTTGTTCTTGATCCTTCCATTGCATTGTCTATCCTTTTGATGATCTTGGTTAGATCAGATCCGAAAACGAACTTTCATGAAAAGGGCTGATCTGATCAAGGGAAGGTTTCTGGGTAATCCAATTATGATGATTGTTAGGTTTCCTTTCACCCATTGGCTATAGGAGTGTTAGATTCGAGATTCAGACTATGATCACTCGAAATCTGGATTGAAAACGGATGATCAAAAGCCTGAGTTTCGGATATGAAACTTACTGTTTTTGGGGCGGTCACTAGTGGCGGTCGCTTAACCTAAGCGACCGGCCCAAGCGACCGGCTGGTACACAGTGACCAAATGGCTTTTGGTTTTGATCTGATTTGATTCAATTGACTTACACCTTACTGTAACCCTGTGTATAGGTGTTCTCTGTTTGAAGAGAAAGTTTTATAATTGTTTACAGATTTCATTTTACGGACGAATTACTTATATGCAGGTAAGGGCATACAATCCTATCTTTATGAATAGACTTGAACATGCTAGTCCAGTGTCTGTTAGTATTAGCCTTTCATTTTATATGCTGTTGTAATCATGTTTCACATGTTGATCTTGTTATATTACTATTGTTTATCTTGTTTATATATACACTTTGTTGGTTATGAATGTGATATACTGATGATGGTTAGTATGTGGTTATGATGGATGAGGTATTCCTTTGGGATATCTTAGCTTGGGATATCAGAAGGTTGTGGTATGGGACACATGCCTGTTGATGTCTCCAGCACTATCATAACTATTGGATGACATTATTAGGTAGAGTCTAGAGTTGCATGGCTAGGTACCCCACATGCTACTAACCTTTTGGTAGGGGAATTGAAACCGGATGACCCGTGATGATAGTGATGTGACGTTGGTCCACTGTTAGTCATATAAATGGTAGGGTTGCATATGTTAGGGTTGGGCTCATGGACGTCCAAAGAACGGACCGGGTGTCGTGAGGAGTCATGAGAGCATTCTGCCCCAACAATATGTGGATGACCATAGGGTTATGGAATGAAGTCCAATAGCAGTAGCTAGTCCATGAGGATTCTCATTCCTAGGTTGTGAAGGATACTGAACCAAGTTGGTTGGTGCCATAGGGGATGTATCTGGACTTCATGTAGACATGTTACCTGTATGACCTTGCATTGGATTAGAAACCCCGACATGCGCCAGTACTCATTACCAATGGTCGTGATAAGAGAGTGTTGACTTAACCGCAACCATGGTTTGAGAGCCAGGTGTGGACTTTCCATTTTACCCAGGATCCCTACAGAGGTAACCAGTCCTTGCCGGATCAGAGTGACTAGACCTACCCAGAGGAGGGCTGGTGTATATCTTAAAGCATGTCAATTGTTAGAGACTTGCATAGTTAGATCTAGAAGCATTCATACTTTGCACTCATACATATCATATATGCATTTCTAATTTGTTGGACATATGGATGGGAATTGTAATTGTTTTTACTAAGTTCTCCAGAACTCATTCCTTTATTTGTATATGTTTTATTAGTCTGCGCAGATGGAGGAAATGTGTCGGAAGATGGATTGGTTTCCTATGAAGGAACCTTCCCGTATGAAGAAGATGTGGCATCGACAATGGGAAATGGAGATAGCCTGTGCGGGAGCCCCTGCGAGTGCATGGAATATGCTTATCGCACCCATTGATGGGTGGAGAAGACAAGTTACCAGACAGTTTGCTCACCGTATAGAGGAGAATTGGAGGACCCCTCATCTTGATAAACTTGAGTCTAAGTTTATAATTTTAGAAAAAGAAACTGGAAAGAAAATAATTTAACTCTTTTTGATTGCTTCCGCTGAACTCGTATTCATTTAGATTTATTATTCTTTCTTTGATTATTTTATTGGAGTATTTGGACTCCTGTAATCATTTAATTCATTAATTGAGCTATTCTTGCTCTTGATTGTCTTTATTTGTATTTATTATTGTTGATAGACTAAAACCGTGGATCCTATGACGGATCACTCCCACGGGTTGTCGGGCAGGTAACCGAGACTGGCGGGTGGGGTGTGACAACCATTATTATAGGCTTTAGGATCAACATTGAAAAGTGTGAAAATCCCACAAAACTCTAACCTTGAAATCCATATTGTAGGTCCGAAAACCCTGGGTAGAAGAAGGCAATTGTAGGCCATCCGAAGTGAAACCATTCGATTTGACCTTGAGCCAATGGAAGTAGATGGAGATGATGCTAAGTTGGAAACTCTGTCAGATTATGGAAGAAGAACTTACTCAAACATTGACGGATTTGGTAGATGGATCAAGAGTACAGTAATGACACAAGTAGAAGGTCCCGAAAAACCAGGTAAGACCCTTTTATAATTTAGAAAAGGACCCAAGAAGAAGCTAAGGCTTTCAGAGCATCAAAAACCCCTTTTTATCAAAAGTACCCTGTGTTGGCAGCTTTCCATGGTCACCTCAAGTGACCAACCCACTTGACCAAGCCTGTTTCGGGGCAAGAAGGGCATTTCGGAAATTAGGTTTTTGAAGCCCTATTTAATTATTTTTCATTCTAAAACGTGTCATTATGTTCTAAAGCCTTCAGAGAATGTCAAAGACTCACTAGAGAGCCCTCTCCAAGGTGAAGAAAGGTGTGGGAGCATCCGTCAAGGTTTTCGTTCATCGTCTCGCTTTCTAAAAGGTTAACATTCATTCTCTTCATTCTAGTTCTTCTCTTTCGCTTGTTTCTACCTAATGTAAAGACCTAGAAAAGGTCTATACTTGCTGCAATTACCTATTCTTATTTTCTCTTAGCTCTAGAGTGAATCTCCATTCACTCTAGCTCTTCCATGAACTTCACTGTAAGATTTTGGTGAATACCTAGTATAAGATCTATTGGATTTTTATTCTCTTTGATTAGTCTGATCTCCAAACTATGTAAGACCATGATTCATTATAATTTCAAACCTATATCTTCTACTCCCTTTACTCAAGAGTGAATCTCCATTCACTCTAGTCTATCCGTGAATCTTGCGGTTTGTTTTTGGAAGAAACCTAATATAGGATTCATTAGGTTTCATTCCTTATGCTATGATTGATCCTTAAACCATGATGGATAATGTCCTACCATGATTTCATAATTTTCTAGTTAATTTCCGAGTTGTTTGGAACCTAAATGATGAGTTTTCTATCAATCTAGGCATTTTCTGTTTGTACACAGCAGCCTTGGTCGCTGCCTTGGCAGCCCCCGGCGACCAAGCCTGGTGCTGATAGATAAGTGGCTTGGTTTTGTCCTCTTTTCAACTCTAAACCATTAGGGTTTGTTTCTAACTTTGAATCGTCATGTTATTTGGAATCTTTGACAAGTTTGAACTCATATTTTGATCCACTCTTCAAAGGTTTCTAATCGATAACAAGGTGAAGATGTTCACTTACACATAACCCTAGTCACATTCTCGTTTGAAATAGGAATTGAATGCATATGCTATATTGTTGTTTTTAGGACTTAAGCATAATTACTATTGTGAAACCTTGCCCTAACCTTAACCCGGATACTCTTTTGGCTGTAGGTCCGAAGACCCGAAGTAGAAGTGATAGTCAACTATGGGCCATATTGGTAGAAGACATAGTGTTCCACCCCGATTCTATGGAGATTGAAGATGATGCCCCATACTTGAAGACAATGTTGGATATAGAGAAGAGACTACGCCTTGATGAAGAGAAGATTGGTTGATGACCTTAGAGCTTGGTGGGATATGATTTAAAGCCATTTTCCCATGCTAGGTAAGTTATAGTATGTGTGTTTAAAGTTTCGTTTGATTCCGAGTAGTGGAAGACCCTCAAATCCCTGTCCTTGGATTTGATGTCTGCCTGGGTCGACTGCTTGGGTCGACTAGGCCAGGCTACCCAGTCAATCGACCCAGAGATGCTGAACTCGAGCAGAATCTTCTGTTTAGGTTATGTTGCTATATATACCCCATGACTTTGTGATTTTAGTATCCCTAGCCTCCCAAGCACTTAGAGAACGAAGGGAAACCATCTCCAAGCCTCCCAAAGTGTAGAAGAAGATCTAATCTTGCAACCTTGCTATTTCCCTCTCTTGTTCTTCAATCAAAGGTTAGTATTCAATCTTTTGTGTTCTTGATTCTTTCTTTCCATGATCACTCTCATCTTTGAACTGAGATTATGATGAAGATGCTGCAACCTTGTGTCATATCTTTACAATTTCTTTTCATTCTCTTGTGCCATGATCATCTCATTCATTCTTAACATGCTTTTTATGATTTCTTCTTAAAGTATGATCATATTCTTATTTCGATTTATTCTAGCATTATAGATGCTTCTCTATGATTATCCATACCTCTGATTTACTGTGTTCTTGTACTAGCATGAGATCTTATCATCTCTAGTTCATCTTTTTCGTTCATAGCATGTTTTCAATGAAAACCATGATTTTTACCAAAATAGAAACTATGATTTCAAATTATTAAGTAATGGTTTTAATGGTTGTTTGATGTCTAAATTATGCTTTTTAGTCTTAGACTATTGTGTTAGACATTCTCTCCAAGTTTCGTCGCATTCCGGATTGTGTAGCATAGGTTTTGGATCAAGATTCTCTTTTTGGATTTAGATTTGCTCAGTCTGGGTCGATTGACTCAGTCAACCCAGCCAATCAACCCGCAAGAACAGAATCTGATTTCTTCGTCCGTTTCGATTCGATTGATGCTTATTCTTTTAGGACTACTTCCTAATGATTGTGTGATGCTATTCTAGGGTTTGTTTGCTAACTTTGGATTCATCCTCTTGTCCGTCTGGAATATATTCGAATCTATTTAAGGTACGGAAAGTTGTTACCATATTAACATAGATTGCATAGATTTAGTTTCTAATTTGGGAACTACTTAGATTTGCTACTGTTATGTTAGTTTCTATAATGATATGAATGCTGCAAGTACATTAGGATCTTATTTCCTTATTTACTTTATGTACTTGATCATGTATGAATACTTATTCATGTATGTTTCTTATTTATTTGATCTTGTCTTATTATACTCTTTCATATGATGAGATATCTCTCGTGGATGATATGATTGAATTATGATTGTGATTGTTTAGGTATGATTTAGGATTGGGAAGTTTCCTTTTGACATTTCTGTCCTTGGACCTCATTGGGAGTAGTATGGGATATTTCCAATGTTGCCCTTTGACACTTTCTCAGATTATTGGTTTTCATACCTAGGACTTGTCTAGCAGTGTTTGGCTAGGTTATACCCCTGTTATATCAGACCCAATTCGGAAGGGTATTGAGACCGAACGACCCGTGGTAGCAATGGGGATTCATGGGTGCTCAAGACCGGTGAGTTATATCCGTGAGGGACATGAATCACATTGTGGGGACCATTTATGGGTAGAGTTGCATATGGATAGACTTGGGCTCATGGGCGTTCAAGACCGGTAACCAACCTGTGAGAGGAAATGAGAGCTTCCCGTTTACTATATGTGGATGACCTATAGGGTTGATGAGTTCATATTTGAGAGAGTCGGATACGCTGACTCTAGTGTGAAGGATACCAGAAAGGATCCCGAGAGGGGAGGAATGGATGTATCTGGATCTGAGTTGATGTAACTAAGTAGATGACTTGCATTGGGCTAGGCTTTACCCTGACATGCGCCAGTACTTAGACCAAACGGTGATGTGAGAGAGAGGTGACTTAACCCCCCGCCATGGATTGTCCGAGAGGGATGAAGGACCCTTTGCCAACCGAGGATGAGTGATTTGAGACCTACCCAAAGAAGTATGGTGCTATGACTTAAAGCATGTCTGCCTATAGAGACCAGCATACATAGAGTTAGCCTTATACATGCATTGTCTGTCTCATATCATATCATATTATGTTTTGCTTATTTTATCATGTTATTTATGCTATTATGGAATAACTTGCCTTGCTGAGTTTCTTTTGAAACTCACTCCTTTTTGTACAACATCTTTTTGTTAGATTATTCTGCAGGCCTTGATGACTATGAAGCACAATACGAAGAAGCGCAAGATGAAGAAGCGTACCATACGCAAGGTGTTGGCAATTATGAGGATTACCTCGAGGATTCCTCGAGTGGTCTCTCTTGTTACCAAGATTAGCCCTACTGTGGAGTGGGAGCGTCTGAGCGTGATTGATCAAGTCTATGTTTACGAAGACGTTCTTTACAAATTAGAATAGACTTAGCTTAGTTAGATTATATCTTTCTTTCTTGTCTTTAGAATCAGTTGTAATCTCCTTTGACTTTCGAACTACATTCTGCTGTACTCGTGGAGTGAGATTCCGCCTCACTCTATATTTGATTTTATATATCTATTGGTATCATTTCCGCACTCTAATGATTATCTCGTTACTTTACTTTGATTCATTTGAATAATATTGTTAACCTTGATTTAGTCTTGTTCTTGATTATATTGTTGTGAATGTGGGAGGTTGATTTTACTAACTACTGGATCTTGTGGAGTGTGGATCACACACTCGGGTATGCCAGATAGGGTACCGGCTGGGTGGATGTGACAACTATGACTCTGTAAATTCAAAATATAATTAGCTAATGATGTTATGCATATTTGTTGGATATGTGACTATTTGGATGGGAATGAACTATAATATGATGATATGATTGGAACCATATTGTAATGCGAATGTTAGGTAGTGATTGTGAATTGGGAAATGCCATTCGAGCGTTTCTGTCTTGGGACATCAATGGAGGTGGTATAGGTCATAATCCTATGATGCCCCTTGGTGCTTTTCATGATCACTGGATGTCATAACTAAGAAGTCTAGAAGTGTTTGGTAAGAAACTTCGTCATATCACACCCTATCGGTGTGGGTATTGATGCCATGTGACCCCTGGCAGAAATGGGGATTGTGGGCACTCAAGACTGGTAGCCAACCAGTGAGAGGACACAATCACATTGAGGGGGCCATTCATTGGTAGGGTCGCATCATAATAAGCTTGGGCTCATGGGCGCTCAAGATTGGTAGACAACCCATGAGAGGATATGAGAGCTTCGCGTTTATTATATGTGGATGACCAATTGGGTTAAGAGTCAATAGTTCAAGCTGGTTGGTGTTATAGGATACGATGACTCTAGTGGAAAATAATACCAAACCAATTGTGAGAGGCATGAGGGGAAGTATTTGACACTAGGTTGATGTGATTTAATAGATGACTTGCACTGGGCTAGGTATAGCCCTGGCACGCGCCAGCACTCATACCAATGGTGTGGTGAGAAAGCGGTGACCTAAACCCCATCCATGATGATTGTCCAAGAGGGATGCCTTGACCCCTTACCTAGAGTCTCAAGACTGGTAACCAACCCGTGAGAGATCAGAGTGATGATACCTTCCCAGAGGAGGCTAGTGTTCCATCTTAATGCATGTCTGCCATTAGAGACTAGCATCAGTTAAAGTTGGTTGCATTCCTGCATATTGTCTCATATCATATTGCATCATGCTATGTTCTTGAATAGGATTGTAATTGTTATTTGTATGTGAACAACTCATTGAGTTCTTTTGAGCTCACCCTTTGAGGACAATATTGTTTTAGACTTTCTTACAGGGATAGATGATACCGAGATCCAGGAATAGGAGACTACAACGAGTGATCTGTACGGTGTACAAGGTGTTGGCAACTATGACATTCATTGTGAAGAATGTTCGTGTCTCAACTGCGCGTACTAGGATTAGCTCGACTCATGAGCTGGTCTACCCTATACTCGATACAGAGATTTTTGAGTTTACAAACTACAATCTACTTAAGGATACATACTTTTTGTAATACTTAGAACAATTTTGGTCTTTCGTTATTCTTTAGGTATATACCTTGGATTTGATTATTTTTCCGCGCTCTATTACTTTGATTATTTGACATCACTTCTGCACTCTGATATTTGTTTTGAGATCCTTCTAAGATCCTTATTTTTTATTTAACTCTTTAATTATATTAATACATTGATTTGTTGTTGCTCATGATTGGACTATTGTGTGGAATGGTTGAATAATTGTCTAAGTTTTGATCTTCGGGGCTATGGATCACACCTTCGGGTATTCAGGTAGGGTACCGACTAGGGGGATGTGACAAAAAGTGTACTACCAAGCAAATTTTGTACTTCTGATCTAGCATGAAAGAAAGGATATGGTGTTATGACCTGGTTCTCAGTAGTATTCTTAGGTGACATAAGGCTGAGAAGTTTAGAATTATGTGTGATTCTTGTATTTATTGGTTTTGTGGGTTGTATTAGTAGGGTTTTCAAGTGTGTTGCGGCTAAGAAGTTCAGTTCTTGTCTGTGAATCTTGATATCTATCAGTTTTATAGGTCATGTCCACTCTAATGCTTTTTTGGTTCATTAGCAAGTCCTGTCTTGGTCTCTTATGTAATTTGGTTATTAATTTATGAATTTTCAAACAATGTATCTAGTTGCTAGTTAAAAGATAGGGAAAATGTGGTGGATTTAATTTCAACACACTAATGAGTATTCTTTTATTCTTCTTGGTCTCATTATTGCCTTCTATTTTCTTTTCAGTTCCTATTGTTCACTTTGTTGTGTTGGTTTTCTACTACAATCTTTTAAAGGTGTTCTTCTTAACGCTCTAGCTCTAAACCCTAATCCTTAAACCTAGCCTAGAACCATAGATATTGATTAGTTCTTTGCTGAATTTCACTATGCATAGCCTGGGTGGGTTTTTTTTTCTTTCTTTTTCTTCCTTATTCCCCCCCCCCTCCTTTCTTGCTTTAAGAGAAAATTATTTTTGCCCTTCTAATGTATTGGACAGAATGTACATTTAAATAATCTATTTTTGTACTTAGCCTACACATTCAACTTTTAGACTAGAATATGTCCATGACCACATAAACTAATGGAACGAAAGCCCAACACCCATATCCATCTACATTAGGTAGGATTTGTATCACTAAGTTACATAGTCATCAAACAACGTTACATGTATGGTTTGGGTTGCTTGTTTTTGTAAGTCGTAAATGCTTATTTATAAAAAAAGAAGGGGATATTATTTGATGGTTTTGACAATTGAAAAAAGAAAAAAGAAAATTTGTCTTCTTAAATGAAGTGGCAGCCTTGGTGGTGATTCCTATGCTAGATTGTGGTGAAGCCCTCCGCAAGCCTTGGTGTTAAGGCTAGTCATATCACTCCTCCCCCTCTTTCTTCTACTTTTATTCTCTCTTCTTTGTCTTCCTAATTTTTCATCAAGCTTCCAACAAGGACTAAAAAAACTATTTCTCTGAGTTTTAGTTGGTTTAATATCCTGTTACCACATCTATTTGACTAACCATCACTACAAATCATACTTTTTACTCACTCTCAGTTTTGCAAGTTTGAGATTTATGTTCTGCTTGCATTGATCTCAAGCCACACTTGAATGTGTGTCTTATTTGTATCTTTTAGTCTATGCTATCATGTTCAAATTAGGCCACTGGTAATCTCTGTTCTCATTTCTATTGGGGGTATTCTGTCGATGAACTACTTGCTAATTTGAGTGATCTAGCATTTGGATGAATGTTATTTTATAATATATTGTTTTATAATTTTAGTATTCATAGTGTTTAAAATTTGATGCTTTAGTTCTATAATTTCTAACTTTCTAATTCAATTAGGTGTTGTTATGGAAGGGACTTTTCCCTGTAGCAATTCTAGATTCATTTACATTTACATTCTATATTTTCTTAATTTTTACTATTTTTTTCATATTGAATTGAATTTAGGTTATTTTCATATAACCTTGTGGATTGTGTTCTCCTACCCTTTAACATATCAATATGTAGATAGTGGATATCTTAGGTACTCTTTATCATTCATACACTACATGTAAGCATGTAAAAAATGTATAAACATCGAGAACATTAATAGACTACAATCAAAGAGTACACTAAGTAAATTAGATTTGATAAAGAGATAAGTAAAGTTTACCTCAGTAGAGGACGTCAAAATGCATAAAGAAAGCAGCATGGTTCTCCTATCAAACTTGTTAGTTAGGAGTATAGCGATAAAAGTTCTGAATATACTATTATTCGGGACAGTGATGTAGCCTGCTTCCTCAACTCTAGAACATCAAATAGCAGGGGGTATAAAATATTAGATTAATCCTTGCTTACTATTGAAAATTTTGGCTAAGAATTGCAATAATGAATAACAGGTATCCACCAGGCTATGATAAATCCTTCCATCTGCCGTTTTCTCGCACTTCAGTGGCTACAAAACTTGTTAGGGTCAAGGCAACTAATGTGAGAAAATGTATGATGTAGGGGATTCCTTGAATGATAGATGCAAACCTCTATTTAAGTGCGCTATGCATTCAATAAAATAATATACAAGAGAGGCTTTAAAGGTGCAACCAAATATCCCAAGTTGAAAGCATAGTTTTGTTTCTCTTCTAGTAGAATTCACGGATTGATTTCGCTAAAACCTAGTTTTTGATTTATTTAGAATTCTACTGTAATGATCATTGTTGATGCCTGTTGTGGAGAACATATAGCCCGGGGGCCCCTCGGGAGAGACACACACCCCCACTCGGGTAGGTGTGCTCCACTCCCTCGAGAAGTCCAGAGAGCTCCTCGGGAGGGACACACCCCCCCCCCCTCTCGGGCAAGTGTGTTCCCTTCCCTTGGGAGGTTCAGAGAACCCCTTTGGGAGGAACACACACACCCACTCGGGTAAGTGTGTTCCCTTCCCTCAGGAGACTCAGAGAGCCCTTTTGAGAAGATAGCACATACCCACTCGGGCAGGTGAATATTATCCCCTCGAGAGCCATGTTTGAGAAGAGTACGAAAGGTAAGAAGACCTTCAATACTAAGAGTGACGTTGAAGACGACCAAGTCAAAAGGGCCAGTTACAGATAATTACTCAACAAATCCGTTCCGAGACTTGGAGAGATGGATAAGCGAATAATGGCTCTATTAGGCCCGACAAAGAAGGGAGTGTGCTTCCTTAGATCTCTCACCCACTCTTCAACAGAATAGGCGAAATACAAGGGGACGCTGCCTCCAGGTATCCTCTATATAAACCTTCATCCTACAAGGAGAAAGGGACGAGTTTCATCTTACCATTATTCACTACGCCTTGAGAACTCTCTCAAGGTCTTCTATTGTTGCCTAGACTAACTTGGGCATCGGAGGCGGTTCCCAGGCCAAAATTTGGCCGACCCATTCTTGTTTTCTTTGTGAGTGCAGGTGTGAAACCCAGCCCTAACCTTGACCCGGAAACCCGGTTGTTTATAGGTCCAAAGACCCAGAGTAAAGGAAGTAGCCAACTATGGGCCATCTCAGTAGAAGACAATGGTTTTTGACCCAGAACCCATGGAGATTGATGATGGAGTTCCATACTTGGAAGTCTGTGCAAATCTAGAAAGAAAGCTGCACCTGACTGAAGATGAGATTAGTTGAAAGACTTGGAGTATTATCTGACTTGGTTCGAAGGCATTTCTTCACCCTAGGTATGTCACTTGATGTGTGTGTAAAGGCCCTTTAGATTTAGTGTTCATTTGATCCTCCAATTCCCTGTTTGGACTTTGCTAACCTGATTGGTCGATTGATTGGTCGATTGGGCCAGTCGACCAAGCAGTAGACCAATAGTGTGTTACATCCGAGAAAATCCAATTTTAGGGTTTTTCACTCTCTATTTAAACACACTTTGTGTTTCTTAGTGTCCTCTGCCTCCAAAACACTCAGAGAACGTGGGAAAACTCGTTTGAAACTCTCTTCGGTGATTTCGAAAAATTCTCCGCTTGATCTGCAGCCTCTCATCTCGGATCTGCCAATTCAAGGTTAGTAATCTCTTCGGTGTCATGATTTATCCTTCTTCGATCTTGTTCTTGTTTGAGATTGGAAAGAAGATGCTGCATTCTTGCAACCATCTATTTCATGATCTCATTCTTTTCTTAGGGTCTATGATCATCATAGTGATCTCAACCCTAACCCTGAAAATTCTTCTTAAAAACCTAATCCTTCTTATGGATCTAAATTGTTAGCCGACTGAATATAATTTTCATGACATACTTGTATTTGATTCTGATTACCTTTTTCTTGGATGAGATCTAAATCATCCCTAGTCTTTTCTGTGATTTTCATAGTATATTTTTCATCGAATTCTAGGGTTTTCACCCAATTGGGGAAACCATGATTTCAAATTGGAAGGTAGTGTTTTTAATCATTATTAATGCCTAATCTTTGCTCCCTTAGTGGTAGAATATTATCCCAAAGTTTTCCTCCAAGTTTCGTGAAGTTCCGAACCCTGTAGATTGAGTTTCGGATCAATTTTTCCGTTTTTGCTTCGTACTGACTCTGTTGGTTGACTGGGTCAAGAGACCAATCAATCGACCAATGAAGTCAGTAGCTCTGTTTTTCACTCAGTTTGATTCGTTTGCTCTCCAATCTTTTAGGCTTCTTTTCTAATGTTGTATCTATGATTGTTAGGGGTTTAATTGCTAAGTTTGGAACCTCTCTCTTTGATCTTTGGATTATCTTCGACGATAATTAAGGTAAGGACAATTATTTCATAATAACATAGATCGCGTATACTTTGGTTTCTAATTTAAGAAACTCTGAGTTTAACTACTGTTATTGTATTTTATACTTATGATGTACTACTGTAAGTACAGTAGCACTTCACTTATGTTTTCTTTTTCATTATTTAAGCTTGTATGAAATGCTTCTTACTGCATATTGTTTAAATGATTGGATTATGCTTTTACATTCTCTTTTGTATGATGAGGTGTTGATTGTGTATGTCATGACTAATTCGAGAATGTGATTGATTAGGTATGGTTTGGGATTGAGAGGTGTCCTTTTGACACTTCTGTCCTTGGACATCAACAGAAATAGTATGGGATGTTTCCGGGGTTGCCCATTGACACCTTCCTGAATCATTGTTTGTCATACCTAGGACTGTCTAGCAGTGTTTGGCTAGGATGTCCCCGTTATATCAAACCCTAGTCGGAAGGGTATTGAGACCGAATGACCCGTGGTAGCAATGGGGATTCATGGGCGCTCAAGACAAGTAACCAACCCGTGAGAGGACAGGAATCACATTGTGGTGGCCATTTATTGGGAGGGTTGCATATGGATAGATTTGGGCTCATGCGCGCTCAATGTCAAATCCACCCAGGGGGTACCCTATCCGGATTACCCGGTGGAGTGATCCACAGACCAAAAGATCAAGTTTGGGAACGATCATATCCACTTAACACAATAATTTAATCAAAAGCAAGAAAAAATAAAAAATTTCAAGTAATTTAATATAAAAGTCAAGGAAGGATCTCAGAAGGATCACAAAGAACATCAGAGTGTGGAAATGATACAAATAGGATAAATAGTCAAAGTATGAAAAGGAGGGGGAAACCCATCCTATAATAATAACGGAAGGTAGATCGACTAAAAATAAGGATTTACAACCGGTTCCCAAAGTGACAAGGGAACAAACTAAACTACGGTCTCAACGAATTAAATAAAAGGTTAAAAAGGGAATGAGACAATATCCCATCCCTAACACCTAAGTGCAAAACCGATTTGCTCCAGATAAGTCTCAATCTCAGACTACTAGTCTTTATCAACTTGTTCACCGTAACCAGCGGTCTTCAGAGTGTTGACTGTCATTGTCAGCAGTAGTAGTACCTGCAATAGAGTCTAACACAAGATGTTGCAAAAAGGAGTGAGTTCAAAAGAACTTAGTAAGGCAGTTATTCCATAAAACATAAGCCATATGATAGAAGCCATAACACAATGCAATATGATATGAAACACATGATGCAAGTATGATTCTAACTCTATGAATGCTAGTCTCTAAGGTAGACATGCTTTAAGTCATAGCACCATACTCCTTTAGGTAAGTCTCAGTCACTCAACACCGGGGGGAATTGGGTCCTGCATCCCTCTCGGACAATCCATGGCTTGGGTTTCGGTCACCGCTCTCTCACATCACCATTTGGTCTAAGTATTGGCGCATGTCAAGATAAAGCCTAGCCCAATGCAAGTCATTTACTTAGTCATATCATGTCAGATCCAGATACGTCCATTCCTCCCATCCCGGGATCCTTTCCGGTATCTTTCACACTAGAGTCACGGATATTACCCACCAAACTCACCAACCCTGTTGGTCATCCACAAATAGTAGACGAGAAGCTCTCACGTCCTCTCACGGATATGACCCACCGATCTTCGAGCGCCCGTGAGCCCAAGTCTATCCATTTGCAACCCTACCAATAAATGGCCCCTTTCAGGTATCCGTAGTATGGTTTATGTCCTCTCACAGGTTGGTTACTGGTTTTGAGTGCCCATCAAACCATACCCTACCACGGGTCGTTCGGTCTCAATGCCCTTCCGATTCGGGACTGATATGACAAGGACATCCTAGCCAAACACCACTAGACAAGTCCTATGCATGTCATCCAATAATCTGGAAAAGTGTCAATGGGCACCTTCGGAGAACATCCCATACTATTCCCTCCGATGCCCAAGGACAGAAGCGTCAATAGGACACTTCCCAATTCCAAATTATACCTAAGCAATCACATACTCAAGTCTATCATACCATAAATAATTCATACATCATCATAATAGAAGTTACGTCATAACATCAAAGTGATTCATCATATATATAAGTAACAAGAATGACTAATCATTATAAAAGAACATATATAAACACAATGTTACTTTTCTAAAGCATGTAAAGTAGTCCTATGATATCCAAAAGAAATAAAGAACTATGTTCACTAAGTTATGAATATCAAGGCATAAGCACATAGCCTATGTATTTATGGCGATAACCATCCTTACCTTAAGTTGAGTCGATGATGATCCAAGAGTCACAAGAGAATGACCCAATAATAGTGTTAAGACCCTAAACAAACATAAATGAAAGATTAGAGGAGAAATCGGGAAAATCGGAGGTCGAACGGTCAAAAAGGCAAAGGATACAGTTTAGCAGCTTGTTTGGTCGATGCCCTTTGGTCGATGGGATCGACCAAAAGTGGTTTCGGACAGCAAGTTGGATTTTGGTGATTTGGTCCGAAATCGGTCATCCGGGGCTCGAATCGATCTGAAACTTGGGGGATTGATCAACAACAGTATAATGGAACTAATTAGCAAGTAATTAACCTAATCCAATGGTCTAATTAGGAAGCCCTAAATTGACATACTAAATTCAAGAGTTGAGAATCATAGCATTAATGATAACTCAATGAAATTGAAGGGGAACTAGGGAATTAGTTGGGGAATAGGTTAGGAACATGATTGCAATCATAAATAAGCTATAAATTAGGCTAATCATACTTCACATTTCAGTTTTGGTCAAGAAGTCAAGTTGATAGGCAATGAATCATGGCAATGCATAGGTAATGTTTAAGATGCAAGTAAGACATTGCAAGAATGAGGGATACATCAATGAAAATGGAAGGAGACACTCATGGCAAGGTGGTTGCAAGGTTGCAGCACCTTGGCCATGGTCCCAACAGTAAAAAGAAGCATAGGAGTGAGTAGGATAGAGAACAATAGAGAGAAACATACCTTTGGAGTTGATAATTAATGGAGGCAAGAGGCAATGATTGCAATGATTGAGGGCAAGAATCCTTCACAAACCCCAAGAGAGTGCCTTGGGAAGCTCCACTCTTGTTCTCAGGTGTTGTAATGATTGGAAAAAGGGCTCAAAACACGAGGTTAGGTTAAAAGGAGTGTGGAATATTCCACAGAATCATTATTTTCGGATTCAGCAAGGTTTGGTCGATGGGATCGACCAAAGAGGTTTTGACAGAAAAACAGCATTAGTTCAGCAACTTCAGACAGGGACTTGGAGGGCTATACGGGGTCAAATTGAGTGGGGTTTTCTCCTACAAGTCACTCAAGAAGTCTAGTTTCAAGAACTACCTTCGGATAGTATTCGGAAGTTCATTTGGTACTTCAACTAATTCAACCCTCTTCAATGCGCAGAATTTCACTAAACACTGACAATGTACTCAAGTAAGGGGCATCATCGTCAATGTCCATGGGTTTTGGGTCAAATACCATGTCTTCCATAAAGAGGGCCCACAAGGACTTCTTCCTTCACTTCGGGACATTGGATTTACCCTAAGGAAAAGGTTGGACATGACCTCCTAAGGCTTTCAAAGATAAAAACACTGAAATCAAGGTCTAACATCAAACAAGTCTTTCTTTATCTCAAAACAAATAGGGTGTCCTGGTTAGGTTTGGGCTGGATTTCACACTCAAGACTGGTAACCAACCCATGAGGGGACATGAGAGCTTCCCGTTTACCATATGTGGATGACCAATAGGGTTGATGAGTCCGTAGTCAGGTACTATGAGGACTCTAGTGTGAAGGATACTGGAAAGGATCGCTAGGGGCGAGGAATGGACGTATCTGGAACTGAGTTGATGTGACTGAGTAGATGACTTGCATTGGACTAGGCTTAACCTTGACATGCGCCAGTACTTAGACCAATGATGATGTGAGAGAGCGGTGACCTAACCCCCAGCCGTGGAATGTCCTGAGGGATGCCGGACCCACTACCAACCGATGATGAGTGATTTGAGACCTACCCAAAGAAGTACGGTGCTATGACTTAAAGCATGTCTGCCAATAGAGACCAGCATACATAAAGTTTAGAGGCATACGTACATTATCTGTTTCATATTGCATTGCATCTTGTTATGTTCTGCTGCATGTTATTTATGTTGTTATGAGTTAACTTGCCTTGCTGAGTTCATTCGAACTCACTCCTTTTTGTGCAATCTTTTTGTTAGATTATTCTACAGGTATTGACTACTATGAAGGACAATATGATGAAGCGCAAGCCGATGAAGCATACTACACACAAGGTGTTGGCAACAATGAAGATCACACTGATGATCCCACGAGCGATCAAGTTGCGTACTACGATTAGACATAATGTAGAATGGGAACATCTGTGTTGGATTGATGAAGTCCACTATTTTGAAGATGTTATCAATAGAATAGAAAACTCGTAGTTCAGTTTGACTTTCTTTTCCTTACTTTCCTTTAGAAACAATTGTAATTCTTTTTAGACTTACGTGCTACATTCCGATGTAACTGTGGAGTGAGATTCCACCTCACTCTACTTCTTTTTGATGTGCTTACATCTGGTATCATTTCCGCACTCTGATTATACTGATATTCATTTCCTGATTTAGATCTTTTATTTATAATATTACACTTGATTTTATCTGTTCATGATTATGTTATTGCATATGTGGGAGGATGATTTCCTCAATACTTGATCTTCGGGGCTGTGGATCACACACCCGAGTATGCCAGTTAGGGTACCGTCTAGGGGGATGTGACAACAAGCATCTCAGCCATTCCTATTCGGTAGCCTCCAAGAGGTTATTCAACTATTCGGCTTTCGAAGAAGTTCTAGGCACAACAAATTGGCGCCGTCTGTGGGAAAGTCACAGAAAGTCATGATGAGACGTACTACTAACCAGGTGACAAATTCCAATCAAGTTATTACTCGAGCAAGAGAAAGAGAGGTGGAGAACGGACGTGTTGAAGGACAGGTTCTCCCTTCTTCAGATCTACAAATTCCTATTCCAGAAGAAGTTCGAGAAGGATTCCCAGAAAATCCCCCAAGAACCATACTAACTCCATTTGGAGAAGGAGGGTCAGATCAACCCCCAATTCCAGCAACAGTTGCCGATTTACAAAATATGCAAAGGGAAATACAACAACAAATGTTGGAACTCCAAGGAGTTGTTCGAGGTTTAGTTCATCAAGTCGGGGTACCATCCGGACCCTCTCGAAATGTACAAGAAGGACGGAGGCGGTGAAGCTGCTCGACAGACTCGGATAGGGAATGCCCAGTGAACGAAGTTCGAGAAAGGCGAAATCCCAGGGGACCCAGACAAACAATCTAACGTGTTGGAGAAGGATCCCAAGGAGTCCATATTGAAGAACTACCTCTCCGAGAAAATTGGACTGGGGAAGTGTGTTCAACCGAGAGGGTTAGTCAGCCAATCTGGATCTTCTCATGAACCTATTTCCCAATATTCAGATCTTGGAAGTGTTCGGTCTTCACAAGGGCGTCAAGAGGCGCATGGTCTCGGGATAAGATTAGATGATTTGGAGAGGAAGCTTGATGATCGGGACCTTGATAACGACTATGATGTGGTCGACAGAGAGCCCTTCTCAGAAGAACTCATGAGAGCTCCTCTTCCACCCAACTTCATCATGCCGACGTTCACTCCTTATGAAGGCGAGTCAAACCCTCGTGAACATATTAGTTATTTCAAGTCTATTATGGCCGTGATTGGCAGAGAGGATGAGTTATTATGCCAAACTTTCCCGGCTTCTCTCAAAGGCCCAGCAATAAAATCAAGCCTAAAGCCAAGATCCATCTGGAACTTCCGAGAACTTGGGAGAAAATTCATTGTCCGATTCCGAAGTTGTATTCGGAGTAAGAAGACAGTAGATAGCCTCTTCGCCATCAGACAAAAGCCGAATGAGTCTGTTCGAGATTATCTCCTAAGATTTGATACAGTGGCTATTGGAGTTGAAGAGTTGGATGATACGGTGGCATACAATGCATTATGGAGTGGAATAACTCAACGACGCTTGCTAGAAGTGTTACTTCAAGATAAACCCAAGACTTACGGAGCCCTTCTCAAGAAATGCCAAAAGAAAGCAACGGTTGCAGAAGTTATTGAAGCCTACGAAAAGTCCACAAAAGGAGTGAAGGAGAAGAAGAACTATGGAGAAAAAGGTCGTAACTCAAATGCTTGGGGAAAGGATGACAAAAAAGGAAGTTGGACACTCGCCAACGAGGACTTTACACCTCTCAATACTAAGAGGTCAGAAATCCTATTGCAAATTCTAGATAAAGACCTCTTGAAGTGGCCGGGTAAGCTTAGAGCCCGACCCGAAGATAGGAATATGACTAAGTATTGTCGCTTTCACAAGGACTACAGCCACCATACGGATGAGTGTAGAAATCTCAAGGTTGAGATCAAGAAACTCATCCAAGGAGGTCATCTTGAAAAGTATCTTCAAAGGAAGCGACAAGATCGAGAGAAGTCTCCACCAAGAGAAACCAAAAGACCCGAATCTAAGAGTCCCGAACGCGCAGATAAGCATCTCGAGAAGAAGCCAGATCATCAAGAAGACTCTCCTATTTATATTGTACTAGGAAATCCGACTGAAGAATCCATCAAGAAGGCTAAACAAAAGGCGCGCTTCATGGGATCGATGCAGTTGTCGAGAAAACGAAGAAATGACTTATGTCCAGATCCAATAACCTTCATGGATGAAGACCTCAAAGGCATAAATACTCCTCATGATGATGCAATAGTCATCAAAGTGAAATTGGCGAATCGTGAAGTTCACTGAGTCCTTGTTGACACGGGGTCTTCTGTGAAACTCGGCCCTAACTTTAACCCGGATACTCTTTGATTGTAGGTCCAAAGACCCGAAGTAGAAGTGAAAGTCAACTATGGGCCATATTGGTAGAAGATATAGTGTTCAACTCCGAACCTATGGAGATTGAAGATGATGCCCCATACTTGAAGTCAGTGTTAGATATAGAGAAGAGACTGCACCTTGATGAATAGAAGATTAGTTGATGACCTTAGAGCTTGGTGGGATATGATTTAAAGCCATTTTTCCATGATCGGCCAGATGATGAGGTGGTGATACTTGACGATAAAGAGATTTCTCAGAGTGATTGTTTTAGGTACTTAGGTTCAATCATAAGTAAAAGAGGTGATTTGGAAGATGAGGTTTCCCAAAGAATTAAAATAGGGTGGATGAAGTGGAGAGGTGCGTCCGGGGTCTTATGTGATCGGCGTATTCCATTAAAGCTTAAAGGAAAATTTTATAGGACCGTTGTTCGACCAGCTATGATGTACGGTGCAGAGTGTTGGGCTGTTAAAAAGAATCATATAGATAAACTCAGTGTAGCAGAAATGAGGATGCTAAGATGGATGAGTGGCAAAACTAGGATGGATAAGATAAGAAACGATCATATTAGAGTTGGGCTGGGAGTTGCTCCCATAAGTGTTAAGCTTAGAGAAAGTCGTTTGAGGTGGCACGGCCACGTTCAACGGAGACCTATAAATGCTCCTGTACGGAGAAGTGATATAATCCATATTGAAGGAACTAGAAGAGCTAGGGGTAGACCTAAGATAACCTTAGGAGAAGTGGTGAGAAAGGATATGTATAGCTTAGGCCTTGTATCTAGCATGGCCTCGAATAGAACTGATTGGAGGGCAAGAATCCATGTAGCCGACCCCATTTAGTTGGGACAAGGCTTATTGTTGTTGTTGTTGTTGTTGTTGTTGTATGATATAGAATATCTGTTTAAAGTTTTGTTTGATTCCGAGTAGTGGAAGACCCTCAAATCCCTATTTTTGGCCTTGCTGTCAGCCTGGGTGGAGTGCTTGGGTCGACTCTCTTGTTCTTCAATTAAAGGTTAGTAATCTATCTTTTATGTTAATGATTTATTCTTTCCATGATCACTCTCATCTCTGAACTGAGATTATGATGAAGATACTGCAACCTTGTAGTCATATCTTTACAATCTCTTTTCATTCTCTTGTACTATGATCATCTCATTCATTCTTGACATGATTCTTATGATTTCTTCTTAAACTATGATAATATTTCCTATTTTGATTCATTCTAGCATTATAGATGCTTCTCTATGATTATTCATACCTCTGATCTACTGTGTTCTTGTACTAGAATGAGATCTAATCATCTCTAGTTCATCTCTTTCATTCATAGCATGCTTCTTTCATTCATAGCATGCTTCCAATGAAAACTATGATTTTTACCAAAATAGAAACTATGGTTCTAAATTAGTAAGTAATGTTTTAATGGTGGTTTGATGTCTAAATTATGCTTTCTAGGCTTAGACTACTGTGTTAGACAATCCCTCCAAGTTTCGTCGCATTCCGGTTTGTGTAGCATAGGTTTCGGATCAAGATTCTATTTTTACTTTCGGATTTGCTCTTGGGCAGATTGCCTGGGTCGACTGGCCAATGCTACCCAGCCAATCAACCCGCAAAAGCAGAATCTGTTTTCTTCGTCCGATTTGATTCGATTCATGCTTATTCTTTTAGGACTACTTCCTAATGATTGTGTGATGCTATTCTAGGGTTTATTTGCTAACTTTGGATTCATCCTCTTGTCCGTCCGGAATATTCTCGGATCTATTTAAGGTAAGGAAAGTTATTACCATATTAACATAGATTTGCATAGATTTAGTTTCTAATTTGGGAACTACTTAGATTTTCTACTGTTATGTTAGTTTCTATATGATATGAATGCTACAAGTACATTAGAATCTCATTTCCTTATTTACTTTATGTACTTGATTATGTATGAATACTTACTCATGTATGTTTCCTTATTTATTTAATCTTGTCTTATTATACTCTTTCATATGATGAGATATTTGTCGTGGATGATATGACTGAATTATGATTGATTGCTTAGGTATGATTTGGGAATGGGGAATGTCCTTTTCACATTTCTGTCCTTGGACCTCATTGGGAGTAGTATGGGATATTTCCAATGTTGCCCTTTGACGCTTTCCCGGATTATTGGTTTTCATACCTAGGACTTGTCTAGCAATGTTTGGCTAGGTTATTACCCTTGTTATATCAGACCCGAATCGGAAGGGTATTGAGACCGAACGACTCGTGGTAGCAATGGGGATTCATGGGGTGCTCAAGACCGGTGAGTTATATCCGTGAGGGGACATGAATCACATTGTGGGGACCATTTGTGGGTAGAGTTGCATATGGATAGACTTGGGCTCATGGGCGTTCAAGACCGGTAACCAACCCGTGAGAGGACATGAGAGCTTCCCGTTTACTATATGTGGATGACTTATAGGGTTGATGAGTCCGTATTTGAGAGAGTCGGATACGCTGACTCTAGTGTGAAGGATACCGGAAAGGATCCCGAGAGGGGAGGAATGGACGTATCTGGATCTGAGTTGATGTAACTAAGTAGAAGACTTGAATTGGGCTAGGCTTTACCTTGACATGCGCCAATACTTAGACCAAATGGTGATGTGAGAGAGAGGAGACTTAACCCCTAACCATGGATTGTCCAAGATGGATGAAGGACCCACTACCAACCGGCGTTGTGTGTTGAGACCTACCCAAAGAAGTATGGTGCTATGTCTTAAAGCATGTCTGCCTATAGAGACCAGCATACATAGAGTTAGACTCATACATGCATTGTTGTCTCATATCATATCACTTATTGCTTTGTTTGTGATACTATGTTATTTATGCTATTATGGAATAACTTGCCTTGCTGAGTTTCTTTTGAAACTCACTCCTTTTTGTACAATATCTTTTGTTAGACTATTCTACAGGTTTTGATGGCTATGAAGCGCAATATGAGGAAGTGCAAGATGAAGAAGCGTACCATACGCAAAGTGTTGGCGATTATGAAGATTACTGTGAGGATCCCTCGAGTGGTCTCTCTTATTACCAGGATTAGCCCTACTGTGGAGTGGGAGCGTCTGAGCATTATCGATGAAGTCTACATTTATGAGGACATCCTTTATAAAGTAGAAAAGACTCTAGATTACTTAGATTATATATTTCTTTCTTGTCTTTAAAATCAGTTGTAATCCCATTTGATTTTTGAACTACATTCCGATGTACTCGTGGAGTGAGATTCTGCCTCACTCTACTTTTGATTTATATATCTATTGGTATCTTTTCCGCACTCTGATGATTATCTCGTTACTTATCTATGATTCATTTGAATAATATTGTTAACATTGATTTAGTCGTGTTCTTGATTATATTGTTGTGAATGTGGGAGGAAGATTTCACTAACTACTAGATCTTGTGGACTGTGGATCACACACTCGGGTATGCTAGATAGGGTACCGGCTGGGTGGATGTGACAGAGTGGTATCAGAGCCCGCAGTTCCAAGTGAAATCCTAACCACAGAAACAATGATAGAACATTCCCGAGTCATAAATCCAAAAGTGACTCAAGTATTCTTAGAAGTGAATAATAGAACACTTGAATTAGAAACTTAAAAGTGAAGAATAACATACTCTGAATAATACACAATAATTCTGATTTAACAAACATCACTTAACACAACAAAAGAAATGCATAATGTACAATAAGATGGTGAAACAAAAGTGAACTTCATTAATTCTAGGAAAGTTCTACAACAAGTTACATTGAGAAACATAAAAGGAAATCCTAGTACAATCTATCTAAGTCTACTATCTCTGCTCTCTCAGTGCTCTAACATCCTCTACAACCTAAGTCAACTGTGACTCCATCCTTCCTGTCTCGCCTCTATCTTCCCTAACATGGAAGTCATAGAGCGCATCTGTGCACATAGCTCCGCAGTCTCTGGAACTGTTAGTGAAGGCCTCCGGTCTCAAAGTGTGATGATGTGGGAATATCCTGATGACCCTGATCTGCCTCACGCATCTCAATGTCATCTCCTGCCTGGTCATCTGTATCTGGACCTGCATCCTGATCACCATCATCTGGCTCATCATCATCCTCATCCGTCTCAAGACCATCATCATCATCTGACCTCTCGGTCTGAGTAATCTGCATCTGCCGAATAGTCCTGGTTCCGATGTCATAGCCAAGCAATCGTCTCTGCATCGATGTATCCTCCAGCCTTACGCCGAAATGCAGGAAGATAAGTGTGAGTAGACGACCGAAGCAAAGGTTCCGTACGCCCGATGACGTCACGACCTCTAGCATGACGTTCTGGATGATGAAGGAAAGATCAATCTCAAAACCCTGATATATGCGGTAAATCAGTAGAGCATCCATCAATGATACTCTCTCGTGATGCCCTGCCTTTGGGATGATATTGCGACCCACAATGCGACCGATGATTCTAGCCGAATCTGTCATCTGTGGTGTGTAGCACCTATCATCTCTCCAAAGTGTGATGCAAACCTCATGCAGCTCATGTGGTAGTAAGAAAGCATCTATCTCTGCCCCAGTCGGTATCCATACACACTCATGAGGATAGTATGGTAACCTGAAAATCTCTGCCAATGTGCTAGTAGAAAATCAAATCCGCGTCTCTCGAACTCGACTCTCTAGGATCAACTCGAATGGACCTCGTCTCCAACCCTCCTCGACTGATGTAAGGTTGCTGTAGAACAACTTCACTAAATCCGGGTAAACTGGAAGATCCTCAGTGAAAAGATGAGTCCACTCCATCGTATCAAATCTCTGACGGATCCAAAATGTGGTAATGTCGTAGCCTGAGTAATCTGCCATACTCAATGCGGCACCGCTCGAAGAAGGCCTTCATATAAGTACTTCACTCGGGGTGTACTGAATAAGTCTCTGCGGTTAACTTCGTCTCTCGGCTCTAAAAGTGGAACCTGACCTCTAGCTCTGCCTCTCCTCCCACCCTGACGTCCGCGTGGAGGCATGATGTCAATATAGCTGTAAGAAGACAAGAAGAGAATTGACATTAGTAGAATTTCAAAATTTTGGCATGAAGGGTATTTTCGTAAATTTTCGTAAATTTTGATTTTGGCGAAATTTCAGTTTGAGCATACTAGCATGTGCATGATACTTAAAATTGTGTGTTAGCATGTTTTATTGGAGAAAAACTTATCAAATTGATGGATTAAAGGTAAAAAATCAGCAAGCATAGAAAGGGGGGAAAGTCTCAAATTAGGTCAAAATGCGATTTTTGAAGTTTGGAATTGGCTTAATCGATTTAGATACACATGTTCTTCATATCATTTCAAGTATGTAGGAATTGATTGGAAGGCGAAACTCTTTGTGGTTTGAAAATGAGGGAAGATTTTCAAAAAAAGGTTTTTGGTTGAGAAATCGTTAGCAAGGAACTACGAAATCGATGGCAAGCGTTGTAAAGACATGGCATTGTATTAAGATCACCTAGAACACATTCCTATATGTTCCTAGACATGTTTCCTAGCAATCCTAACAAGTAAATCATGATATTTGGAAGAATGCATCTCAGTTTTGAAGTTGGAAAGCAAGGAAAAGAGAAATTTCACCTTAGATGATGTTGCAAGAATGTTGAAGACTTATTCTTGAAGTTAGATGGACTATAATGACTCTTGAAGACCTTAGAGAACCTTGCCCTAGAGCTCTCCCACGAAGCTTGGTGTTTTGAAGTGAGAATGAAATGAAAAATGTGATTTTTAAGGTGTTTTTCGCGCACTGTTTGCGTGGGTAGACTGCTTGGGTCGGATTGAAGACTCGACCCAACCACTCGACCCAAGGTGTAAAATTTTGGAAATTTGGATAAATTTTGGGATTTTGATATATAATTCTTGGGTGACTTTTCGATGATTAAAATGATGATTTTTAGTCTTATTTAGATATGCTAAGACTAAGGTTAAGTGGTTATTGATGGTATATTGGAATTTCGGTGTTTTTGACTTACTTTGATTTTGCAGAATGGTTGTGCTAAGGAATCGCAATATTGGTTCTAATAGTACTGGAAATGAGGAAGAAGTACTTCATGGAGATACTCCTAATGGTAGCACTGGTCAGCACACTAATGTGAATGGTGATAATACGACCGGTATACCTAATGCTCCGGAAGTGAACAGTTTTCGTGATATTGCCAACATCATGGGCAACATCATGCAACAACAGTCGTATCAGTTCAACCAGATGATGACGGGTTTCATGACTCTTCATACTGAGACTCGTACTGGTGTGAATGGAACTCCTCATACCGCAGTCCCTAATGCGGAAAGGTTAGCTGGAACTCCTCATACTCGTCTCGATGGAAAGTTTTACCAAGATGCAAGTGCCTTCTTTCACCCGGTGTTACTAAGGACACTTTGTTTCCTAACAAGTGGCTGAGGGAATTAGAGAAAGCATTCCGTCACTTGCAGGTGTTCCCGAAGCACGAAGATCTTGTTTGCCGAACAGAAGCTTCAGCAAGAAGCAGATGCTTGGTGGACCTCAACTTGTCCTATTTTGGAAACCTTGCATGCTGGTGGATTAACTTGGGAAATTTTCAAGGATGCATTTTGTAAGAACTATTTCCCTGAAGCAATGACTGATGCTAAGGAAGCTGAGTTTATGGCCCTTACTCAAGGACCTTTATCTGTATTGGAATATCAACAGAAGTTTGAGGAATTATTTTACTTTGCCCCTGATTCTATAAGACCTGATCGTGCCAAGGCAAAGAAGTTTTTCAAAGGATTGGGTCCTGCAATCAAGGCTTATCTGACTGTGATTTCGATTGAGAGCTACGCTCAGGTAGTTCAAGTTTCGAAGAAGATTGAAGAAACTGAGAAGGAAAGTGCACGTGTGCAAAGGACGTGGCAGCCAAGGAACAATGGTTTGGTTGACCGTTCGGAAAGAAGATTCATTAGGCCTACTCCGTATCCTACTCCTAGTTTTCAGCCTAGAAGTGTGAGCCAAAATTCTAGTTTTGCACCAGCTGGATAGTAGCGTCAATTCAATGGGAACATGCCAATTGCGAATGTTCCAAATGCTAAGCCAGTGAGTGTGAATCCTCGACCTATGGGTCCGAAGCCTCTAGTAGTTGTACCTTCAGTTGGACTGCCGGTTTGTTTCTTTTGTAAGCAGCCCGGTCATTTTGCTCGTACTTGTCCCAAGAAGCCTAATCAGCCCTATGCTCCTGTAGCGAAGAGTGTATCTGCCCCTGTGCCTGGAAAAGTATTTAGTATATCTGGTACTGAACAAGATGCAAGTCATGAAGTTGTGACAGGTACTTTGTTAATCGCTTCTATTCCTGCATTTGTATTGTTTGATATGGGTGCATCTCATTCGTTCATTTCATCTGCATTCATTAGGAAGACTGACTTGTTACCTAAGAATTTGTCTAGTTGTTTAATGATTAGTACTCCTACTAGATCAGTTGTGAAACTAGATAAAGTGATAGAAGATTGTCCCATTTTGATTTGTGAGAAGAAATTGAAAGCCGATTTAGTGATTCTTGACATGAAAGATTTTGATGTGATTCTTGGAATTGATTGGTTGACAGCCCATAAGGCTGTAATTGTTTGTTCTTCGAGGAAAATCCAATTTCAGATTAGTAGTAATTCAGCCTTTGAATTTCAAGGTGATAAAGGAAGAGTTAGTAAGAAGACTTTGTCTGCTTTGATGCAAGTTTGTGCACTAGTGGAAAGTGCTACAGCTGAAAATGAAGTCAAGGAAGTGAAAAAGAAGCTTGAAGAAGTTGAAGTTGTTTATGATTTCAAGGATGTCTTTCCGGATGATTTATCAAGATTACCTCCAGATAGAGAGTTGGAATTTTCGATTGAATTAATTCCAGGAGCCGCTCCAGTATCTAAAGCTCCATATAGAATGGCGCCTACCGAGTTGAAAGAACTACAAGACCAGCTGAATGAACTCTCAGATAAAGGTTATATACAGCCTAGTGTATCGCCTTGGGGAGCCCCGGTTTTGTTTGTTAAGAAGAAGGATGGTAGTATGCGTATGTGCATTGATTACCGTGAGTTGAACAAATTGACCATTAAGAATAGGTATCCGCTGCCTCGAATTGATGACCTTTTCGATCAGTTAAGAGGTGCAGCAGTGTTCTCGAAGATTGATTTGAGATCCGGATATCATCAGTTGAAGGTGAAAGCTAGTGACATTTGTAAGACAGCTTTTAGGACAAGATATGGTCATTTTGAGTTTAGAGTTATGCCTTTCGGTTTGACTAATGCTCCTGCGGTGTTTATGGACTTGATGAATCAAGTATTTCATGATGTGTTAGATAAGTTCGTTATTGTCTTTATCGATGACATTTTGATTTACTCAAAGAGCGAAGAAGAGCACCGGAAGCATCTTGGTATTACTTTGCAAAGACTAAGAGATAAGAAGTTGTATGCCAAGTTTAGTAAGTGTGATTTCTAGCTTCCAAGAGTGGTATTTCTTGGTCATGTTGTTTCTACCGAAGGTATCCATGTCGATCCCGACAAGGTTAAGACAGTTGCCGAGTGGGAAAGACCGAAGACGGTGTCTGAAATAAGAAGTTTCTTAGGTTTGGCTGGTTATTATAGGAGATTTATTGAGAACTTTTCTAAGTTGGCTGCTCCTATGACTAAGCTAACTAGGAAAGAAGAGAAGTTTGTTTGGTCTGACGCATGGGAGAAGAATTTTCAAGAATTGAAGGATAGATTGAGAAGTGCCCCGGTTTTGACAATACCCGATAATTCCGGTGGTCTGATAGTCTATACTGATGCGTCTAAGATTGGTTTGGGTTGTGTTCTAATGCAACATGGGAAGGTGATAACTTATGCTTCAAGGCAATTGAAGGTATATGAGCGGAATTATCCCACTCATGATTTGGAACTTGCAGCCATTGTTTTTGCCCTAAAGATTTGGAGACATTACCTGTATGGTGAGAAGATTGCGATTTCACAGATCATAAGAGCTTAAAGTATTTCTTTACCCAAAAAGAGTTAAATATGAGACAAAGAAGATGGTTGGAATTAGTCTCTGATTATGATTGCGATATCCAGTATCATCCTAGTAAAGCAAATGTTGTTGCGGACGCTCTTAGTAGGAAAAGTAACAAAAAGGATCTAGATTTGAATGCTTTGAGCAAGTCGTTGTTGAAGTCAATTTCAGATTTTGAATTGGAAGTTGTTTCGCAAGGTTCAGATGTTGTGCTTTTAGCCATGACAGCAAGTTCCACCCTTAGGGATCGAATTGTTGCCTTGCAAGATTCGGATCCGGAATTGAAAGAGAAGATAGAGAAGATTTCTTTAAATTCTGATTTGGATATCTATGGATGGTGCCTTATTGTTTAGAGGAAGACTTTGTGTGCCTGCAGTTGAAGAAGTTAAAAAGGAAATTTTGAAGGAAGCACACCAGTTGATCTTTACCGTACATCCAGGAGGTACAAAGATGTATAAGGATTTGAAAGAACATTTTTGGTGGATTGGATTGAAGTCTGATGTAGAAGACTTTGTAGCTAAGTGCGAGACTTGTCAACGTGTTAAAGCTGTTCGACAACCTCCGTTTGGATTATTGCAGCCCCTACCCTTGCCTGGTTGGAAATGGGAGAACATTACTATGGACTTTGTGACTAGTTTGCCTTGAACAAGTAGAGGTAATGATACTGTGTGGGTAATTGTTGATAGATTGACCAAATCAGCCCATTTTATTCCTATGAAGATCACTCACACTATGGATAAGTTAGCTAGGCTTTATGTGGACAATGTTGTTTGTCTGCATGGAGTGCCTGTGAGTATTGTGTCTGATCGTGACCCTAGATTTACTTCTAGATTTTGGAATAGTTTGCAGAAAGCTTTGGGAACCCAGTTGAATTTGAGTACTACTCACCACCCTCAGTCTGATGGACAGTCTGAGCGGATAATTCAGATTTTGGAAGATATGCTTAGATCATGAGTTGTTGATATGAGTGGTAATTGGGATGAACATTTAGCTTTGGTTGAGTTTGCCTATAACAATAGTTATCAGTCTACAATAGGCATGGCTCCTTTTAAAGCTTTATATGGAAACATTTGTAGGACACCTCTGTATTGGACCGAAATTGGAGAAAGGAAAGTATTAGGACCTGAAATGATTGAAGCTACCAGTGCAATGGTAGATATGATAAGAGAAAGGATTAAGACTGCTCAGGCAAGACAAAAATCTTATGCGGATAGAAGAAGGTCAAATTTGGGATTTCAAGTTGGTGAGAACGTTTTTCTAAAGGTATCGCCTATGAAGGGTGTAATGAGGTTTAATGTGAAAGGAAAGCTTAGTCCTCGTTATATTGGACCTTATGAGATTCTTGAAAGGATTGGATCAATTGCTTACCATTTGGCTTTACCTCCGTCACTTGCTGAGACTCATAATGTATTTCATGTCTCAAAGCTTCGGAAGTATGTTGAGAACCCAGATCACATACTACAGCAAGAACATGAAGGACTTTGTGCTGATTTATCTTATAAGGAAGAACCGGTTAAAATCTTGGATAGAAAGGACAAACAGTTAAGGAATCGAACTATCCCTTTGGTGAAGATTCAGTGGAAGAACCATACCCCTGAATAAGCGTCTTGGGAGAAGGAAGAAGACATGAAGGAGAAGTTTCCTCATCTTTTTGGAAGTTCAGGTATACTTTCAATTTCGAGGACAAAATTTCTTTTAAGGAGGGGGGAATGTGAAACCCGGCCCTAACCTTAACCCGGATACTCTTTGATTGTAGGTCCAAAGACCCGAAGTAGAAGTGAAAGTCAACTATGGGCCATATTGGTAGAAGATATAGTGTTCGACTCCGAACCTATGGAGATTGAAGATGATGCCCCATACTTCAAGTCAGTGTTAGATATAGAGAAGAGACTGCACCTTGGTGAATAGATGAATAGAAGATTAGTTGATGACCTTAGAGCTTGGTGGGATATGATTTAAAGCCGTTTTTCCATGCTAGGTATGATATAGAATATGTGTTTAAATTTTCGTTTGATTCCGAGTAGTGGAAGACCCTCAAATCCCTATTTTTGGCCTTGCTGTCAGCCTGGGTCGAGTGCTTGGGTTGACTGGCCAATGCTACCCAGCCAATCGACCCAAAGTTGCTGAACTCGAATAGAATCTTCTGTTTTGAGAATCTTGCTATATATACCCCATGACTTCGTGATTTTAGTATCCCTAGCCTCCATAACACTTAGAGAACGAAGGGAAACCATCTCCAAGCCTCCAAGAGTGAAGAAGAAGACCTAATCTTGCAATCTTGCAAACTCTCTCTCTTGTTCTTCAATTAAAGGTTAGTAATCTATCTTTTATGTTAATGATTTATTCCTTCCATGATCACTCTCATCTCTGAATTGAGACTATGATGAAGATGCTGCAACCTTGTAGTCATATCTTTGCAATCTCTTTTCATTCTCTTGTACTATGATCACTCATTCATTCTTGACATGATTCTTATGATTTCTTCTTAAACTATGATAATATTTCCTATTTTGATTCATTCTAGCATTATAGATGCTTCTCTATGATTATTCATACCTCTGATCTACTATGTTCTTGTACTAGAATGAGATCTAATCATCTCTAGTTCATCTCTTTCATTCATAGCATGCTTCCAATGAAAACTAGGATTTTTACCAAAATAGAAACTATGGTTCTAAATTAGTAAGTAATGTTTTAATGGTGGTTTGATGTCTAAATTATGCTTTCTAGGCTTAGACTACTGTGTTAGACAATCCCTCCAAGTTTCGTCGCATTCCGGTTTGTGTAGCATAGGTTTCGGATCAAAATTCTATTTTACTTTCGGATTTGCTCTTGGGCAGATTGCCTGGGTCGACTAGCCAATGCTACCCAGCCAATTAACCCGCAACAACAGAATCTGTTTTCTTCGTCTGATTTGATTCGATTCATGCTTATTCTTTTAGGACTACTTCCTAATGATTGTGTGATGCTATTCTAGGGTTTATTTGCTAACTTTGGATTCATCCTCTTGTCCGTCCGGAATATTCTCGGATCTATTTAAGGTAAGGAAAGTTATTACCATATTAACATAGATTTGCATAGATTTAGTTTCTAATTTGGGAAATACTTAGATTTGCTACTGTTATGTTAGTTCTATATGATATGAATGCTGCAAGTACATTAGAATCTCATTTCCTTATTTACTTTATGTACTTGATTATGTATGAATACTTACTCATGTATGTTTCCTTATTTATTTAATCTTGTCTTATTATACTCTTTCATATGATGAGATATTTGTCGTGGATGATATGACTGAATTATGATTGTGATTGCTTAGGTATGATTTGGGAATGGGGAATGTCTTTTTGACATTTCTATTCTTGGACCTCATTGGGAGTAGTATGGGATATTTCCAATGTTGCCCTTTGATGCTTTCTCGGATTATTGGTTTTCATACCTAGGACCTGTCTAGCAATGTTTGGCTAGGTTATTACCCTTGTTATATCAGACCCGAATCGGAAGGGTATTGAGACCGAACGACCCGTGGTAGCAATGGGGATTCATGGGGTGCTCAAGACCGGTGAGTTATATCCGTGAGGGGACATGAATCACATTGTGGGGACCATTTGTGGGTAGAGTTGCATATGGATAGACTTGGGCTCATGGGCATTCAAGACCGGTAACCAACCCGTGAGAGGACATGAGAGCTTCTCGTTTACTATATGTGGATGACCTATAGGGTTGATGAGTCCGTATTTGAGAGAGTCAGATACGCTGACTCTAGTGTGAAGGATACCGGAAAGGATCCCGAAAGGGGAGGAATGGACGTATCTGGATCTGAGTTGATGTAACTAAGTAGAAGACTTGCATTGGGCTAGGCTTTACCTGGACATGCGCCAATACTTAGACCAAATGGTGATGTGAGAGAGAGGTGACTTAACCCCTAACCATGGATTGTCCAAGATGGATGAAGGACCCACTACCAACCGGCGTTGTGTGTTGAGTCCTACCCAAAGAAGTATGGTGCTATGACTTAAAGCATGTCTGCCTATAGAGACCAGCATACATAGAGTTAGACTCATACATGCATTGTTGTCTCATATCATATCATTTATTGCTTTGTTTGTGATACTATGTTATTTATGCTATTATGGAATAATTTGCCTTGTTGAGTTTCTTTAGAAACTCACTTCTTTTTGTACAATATCTTTTGTTAGACTATTCTACAGGTTTTGATGGCTGTGAAGCGCAATATGAGGAAGCGCAAGATGAAGAAGCGTACCATACGCAAAGTGTTGGCGATTACGAAGATTACTGTGAGGATCCCTCGATTGGTCTCTCTTATTACCAGGATTAGCCCTACTGTGGAGTGGGAGCGTCTGAGCATCATCGATGAAGTCTACGTTTATGAGGACATCCTTTATAAAGTAGAAAAGACTCTAGATTACTTAGATTATATCTTTCTTTCTTGTCTTTAGAATCAGTTGTAATCCCATTTGATTTTCGAACTACATTTCGCTGTACTCGTGGAGTGAGATTCCGCCTCACTCTACTTTTGATTTATATATCTATTGGTATCTTTTCCGCACTCTGATGATTATCTCGTTACTTATCTATGATTCATTTGAATAATATTGTTAACATTGATTTAGTCTTGTTCTTTATTATATTGTTGTGAATGTGGGAGGATGATTTCACTAACTACTGGATCTTGTGGACTGTGGATCACACACTCGGGTATGCTAGATAAGGTACCGGCTGGATGGATGTGACATCTTCAGCCGACTTATTGTCTTACAAAGCATTCAAGAAATTAAAACTTGAAGATGAGATGATGACTCTATATGGGACTCATGTATATGGATTCGCAAGATCCTCAGCCATATCTGAAGGAACTATCCAGTTGGATTTAAGAATCGGGGAATCTCCTCAGGACGCCGTTATCCAATTAACTTTCATGGTGGTTCAGGATCTCTTGACATACAACGTCTTACTCAGGAGGTCAACTCTTAACGCCTTGGGGGCAGTGGTTTCTCCAAGGCATATGAAGTTGAAGTTTCCAACAACAGCAAGAGTAGGGGAGTGCTCTTTTGATCAGCGACTCTCAAGACAATGCTATGTGAGTTATCTCAAGAAAGTACGAAGATCCGAGAGATCAAGCAATACGATGAGTATAGAAGTTTGAGATGATCAAGATGAAGAAGCGATGTAGAGAGCCGAACCAGTTGAGAAGCTTGAGCAAATTCAACTTCATCCGAATTTTCCCGAGAGAGGAATCATGATTAGTTCAGAACAACTTGCAGAATTCAAGAAGGAGCTGACCGAGTTTCTCCAGAACAATCTTAATGTATTCGCATGGTCGGCCGAAGACATGCTCGGAATTGACCAAAGAATTGCAAAACATAGTTTGTGGATTAGAGAAGATGCAATTCCGATGATCCAAAGAAGGCGAAATTTTTTGCTCGAGAAACATGCAGCCATCAGGACGGAAGTGGAGAAGCTAGAGCAATCGAGTTTCATTAAGCCGATAGAATGCCCAACTTGGTTGGCGAATGTAGTAATGGTGAAGAAGGCCAACGGCAAATGGAGAATGTGTACAGTTACACCAGACTTGAATAAAGAATGCCCAAAGGATTGCTATCCACTTCCCCGGATCGACTTGTTAATCGACGCCACAGTAGGACATGAAGTATTGAGCTTCATGGACGCTTACTCGGGATACAATCAGATTATGATGAATCCCAAGGACGAGAGGCACACGGCCTTCATGACGGACCGAGAAAGCTACTTCTACAAAGTAATGCCCTTCGGGTTGAAGAACGTCGGGGCAACCTACCAAAGAATGGTAAATAAGGTATTCAAAGACCAGATTGGAAGGAATATGGAAGTGTACGTTGATGATATGCTCATCAAGATTATAGTCCAAGGAAGTCATTTGGAAGATCTTGAAGAAGTCTTTGATACGTTGAGAACATATCAGATGAGATTAAATCCGGAGAAGTGTGCGTTTGGTGTTTCTTCTGGGAAATCCCTTGGATTTATGGTATCTCAAAGGGGAATTGAGGCAAACCCGGAAAAAATCAAAGCCTTGATTGAGATGGAATCACCAAAGATGGTTCGTGATAGTTAATGTCTAACTGGAAGAGTAGCCACATTGAATAGATTCATTTCAAGATCAGGTGAAAAATGTTTGCCCTTCTTCAAGGCTCTCAAGGGGCTCGGGAAGGCTAAGGACATGTTATGGAGTGACGAATGTCAGCAAACGTTTGAGAAGTTGAAGGAGAAGCTTGGGTCACCCCCCCTCTTAGCTCGACCTTCACCGAGAGAGCAATTATTCATGTACTTAGCCATTTCTTCGACAGTAGTAAGCGCAGTATTAGTAAAGGAAGAAAGTACTTCACAAAACCCATCTATTTCATAAGTCATGTTCTTGTGGATGCCGAGACGCGATATCCGAATGTGGACAAACAAGCTTTAGCTCTTGTAACCGCATCTTGAAAACTCAAACCATATTTCCAAGCACATTCAATCGTAGTCTTGACCAACTTCCCATTGAAGAAGATCCTACAGAAGCCAGACTTAGCGGGAAGAATGGTAATGTGGGCTATTGAGTTAAGCGAGTACCAAATTGAGTTTCAAACTCGACCAGCTATCAAAGGACAAGTACTAGCCGATTTCGTTCTTGAGAGTAACATATCCACTTTAGGAGAACAAGACCAACTTGGTCGGGAAATTTGGATTCTATATGTGGACGGCTCGAGCAACTCTTCGGGGAGTGGAGCAGGGCTAATGCTAATTAGCCTGGACAGGTTCACAATCCATTATGCTCTAAGATTTAACTTCAGAGCTTCCAACAATGAGGCTGAGTACAAAGCCCTTCTAGCAGGTCTAAGACTTGCCCGAGCCTTAAGAGTTCGTGAATTGGAAGTCCGAAGTGACTCTCAATTGATCGTGAATCAAGTTCGTGGTGTGTACGAGGCAAAAAAAACAAGAATGGCAAATTACTTGGCCAAAATTGTTAGATGTCGCCATTATTTCGATCAACTCAAAATAAAACAAATCCCAAGAAAGGAAAATGAAGTAGCAGATGAGTTATCCAAACTCGCTTTATCCAAATATTCAACCTTAGGCTTAGCCGTCTATATTGAGCAATTGGAGATTTCTAGTATTCAAGAGGTCAAGGCGATGGATATTGAGGAAGAACCTAGTTGGATGGATCCAATTATTGCATATTTGAAGAATGACATTCTTCCATAAGACATCAAGGAAGCTAAGGCAATTAAGAATCAAGCAGTGAAGTTCACCATCCAAGAAGAACAACTTTATAAAAGGTCAGTCACACAACCTCTTCTAAGATGTGTTGGCCCTTCTCGAGCTCAATATGCTTTAGCCGAAGTACATGAAGGAATATGCGGAGCGCATATGGGGGGTCGAGCATTAGCCCATAAAATAATACATCAAGGGCTTTATTGGCCGACTATTGAGAAGGATGCCGTGGATGATGTCAAAAAATCCAAGCAATGTCAACTTCATGCATCTGTTCCGAGAACTCCGGCTGTCCCACTTACATCAGTCTCCAGCCCCATCTCTTTTGCCATGTGGAGGATGGATCTTGTGGGAAAGCTTCCAAGGGCCACCCATAGTAGGAATATTTGGTTGTCGCAATCGATTATTTCACTAAGTGGGTGGAAGCTGAACCTCTCTCGATCATTACTAAGAAGCAAATGCAAAAGTTCTTTGAAGAGAGGATCATCCACAGATTCGGAATTCCAAAGATCCTTGTGACTGATAACGGAAAACAATTTATCGGAGCGGGTTTCAAGAGTTTTTGTGAAAGATACCATATTGAACATAAAACCTCATTTGTGGCATATCCGCAAAGCAATGGGCAGGTCGAAATAACCAATCGAACGCTCTTGGACGGGATAAAGAAGCGTCTGGAGTCAAGTCGGGCCAAGTGGGTAGAAGAGCTACCTAGCGTCCTTTGTTCATATCGAACCATAGCCCGAACTCCTACGGGAGAAACTCCATTTCGGTTGGCTTACGGTACTGAGGCACTTGTCCCAGTCGAAGTATTAGCAGGATCGAAGAGGTAAAAAGACTTCGATGAAGAAGCAAATGAAGAAGGCTTAAAGAGTAACTTGGATCTTATTGATGAAGTTTGAAGCATGTCTGAATATCGAAATCAAAGATATCAGAATCGAGTAGCAGGATACTTCAATACTCGGGTCAAGAGTAGAAGACATCGTTTGGGTGACTTAGTACTTCGCAAAGTTGCGGCATCCGACCCAAGAAACCAAGGGAAGCTCTCACCTACATGGGAAGGGCCATACGTTGTCGAAAAGGAGACAAAGCCTGTAAAACCCAGCCCTAACCTTGACCCGGAAACCTTGTTATTTGTAGGTCCGATGACCCGGAGTAAAGTAAGAAGTCAGCTTTGGGCCATCCCAGTGGAGGACTTGGTGTCTGGCTTTGAATCCATGAAAGTTGATGATGAAGTTCTATTTATGGAAACTGAATCTTGATGAAGATCGGATTAGTTGATGGACTTGGAGTGCTCTCTATCTTGGTTTGAAGGCATTTCTACCTATTAGGTAAGTCACTTGACATGTGTGCAAAACCCCTTTAGGATTGGATTTGATCTGGGCCTTCAATTCCTGTTTTGGACTTCTTGTCATCGGCATTGGTCGTCGATTGGTCGATGGGCCAATCGACCAATCCACTCGACCAATGAGTCTTGTCTTTGGCAATTAGGTTTTTCTTGCTCTATTTAAGTCCAATCTCGAGTCCACTTCGTATTTGCTGCCTCCAAACTCTTTGGAACGAACCAAAGACCTCTGCAAGTCATCTCCCTTGCATCCTTGGTGTTTTCTTGACGGATCTTCGTCGAAACTCTTCCTTTTGCATCAAAAGGTATGTCTACTCTCTCTTCTTCTCCTCCATCTTTGTTTTTCTTTCCTTTTTGAGTTGAGACAGTAGAAGAGATGCTGCATTCTCTGTTGCAAACATCTCTGAACATGTTCTCATGATCATCCTAAGGATTTGAGGCTAGAACAATGATCTTAACCATGATCATTGCAAGCTTTTGAAGGAATCATGATCAAACCATGATCTAATCTTGTTAAACTTCTGATTTGAATTCTGATCTCTTTGGATCTTCTATATTGATCATGTTAGTAGTTAATTACTGTGTTTTCTTTCCATGATCCATAATCTATCAATTTCTAGTTGTTCTCTTCTACCATACTATGTGTTCTTCATGAAGCATGGTAGTTACATATATGGTAGGTTTTATTTCCTTATTTAGATTTATGCTTCTAAGCCTTGTTCCTTGAAGATCTAAGTATGTTTTCATGATACCTTTACCTGAAGCAATGATCCATCCTCCTATTGTTCTTGTCTTTGATTTCTATTTCGAATTCATCAAGATCCATGGTTGATCTAATTATGGTAACTTTTTGTTTCCTAATTTGGATCTTGAAGTCTTGAATTGATTGGTGTTTTGAAGTCCCCTATATGTTAGAATACTACTGATGTAGTTTACCCCTTGATTAGTACCCTTTTGAACCACCAAATTCGGATTTCATATCTTAAAACTCTGTTTTTTTTAGGCTACTGTCTGCATTGGTCGACTGATTGGTCGACTGGACCAGTCGACCAATCCACTCGACCAATGAGTACAGCAACTCCAGAATTGGTCTGTGTTGGATGTTTTGGTATCTTTTCTGTTAGGGATCTTTCCTAATATGTTGTATATACTTGTTTAGGACCTCCTTCTCAAGTTTGCCAAGATCTTACTTGATTTCTTAGGATTCCGTTGCGAGTTATAAAAGGTAAGGATGGTTATTTCCTTAATTACATAGATAGCATGAATCTAGTTTCTATATTTGAATATCATTGACATGTTTCCTAAATTAGATTCTTACAATGATATACTATTGTTGCATAACTTTGATTACAGTAGCATTACTTATTCATATTAAATTGATTCATGTATGATTTACTTACCAATTATATACAAGTGATTGTAATTATTGATTTCTTTCCATATATGAAGTTACCATATATGTGATGATATGAATTGATGCATGTGTATGCTTAAGTATGGTTTGGAAAGGAGAGGTGTCCTTTTGACATTTCTGTCCTTGGACTACTACGGGAATATTATGGGATGTTTCCGGAGATGCCCTCTGGACACCTTCCTAAACTGTTGGATGACATATCTAGGATTGTCTAGTAGTGTTTGGCTAGGATGTCCTGTTATGTCAGACCCTAATCGGAGGGGTATTGAGACCGAACGACCCGTGGTAGCAATGGGGATTCATGGGCGCTCAAGACCGGTAACCAACCCGTGAGAGGACAGGAATCACATTGTGGGGGCCATTTATTGGTAGGGTTGCATATGGTTAGACTTGGGCTCACGGGCGCTTAAGACCGGTAACCAACCCGTGAGAGGACGTGAGAGCTTCCCGTTTACCATATGTGGATAACCAATAGGGTTGATGAGTCCGTAGTCAGGGACTATGAGGACTCTAGTGTGAAGGATACCGGAAAGGATCGTCAGGGACGAGGAATGGACGTATCTGGATCTGACTTGATGTAACTAAGTAGAAGACTTGCATTTGGCTAGGTTTTACCCTGACATGCGCCAGTACTTATACCAAATGGTTGTGAGAGAGTGTGTTGACTTAACCCCCTGCCATGGTTTGTCCTGAGGGATGAAGGACCCATTACCAATCGGCTGCTCAAGACCGGTGAAATGATCCGTGAGAGAATCCAAGATATCTTAAATGGTTGAGGATGTGAGTGGACTTTCCTAAAGAAGTACGGTGCTATGACTTAAAGCATGTCCGCCAATAGAGACCAGCATACATAGAGTTAGATTCATTCATTCATTGTTTGTCTCATATCATATTGCATTTATGTTTGTTCCGGAATCCTGCCATTTATGTTATTATGGATTTTTATTGCCTTACCGAGTTTCTTTGAAACTCATTCCTTTATTGTACAATGTTTGTTAGACTATCCTGCAGTGCGAGTACTATGACGGTCCCTATGAAGAAGCGCAAGGCGAAGAGGCATATCTCCAGGGAAGGTGATTGCGGTTACCACAATTACACCGAAGATCCCGCGAGTGGTTATGCTCCGTACGATGCTTAGTCCGACCATTGAGTGGAAGCGTCCTTGTGCCATTTATGAGATTTACACTTATAAGGATGTTGTCTATAAAGTGGAGAACAATTTAGTTACCCAATGTACTTGCTACTGGGATTAGATTTTGTCTAGTTTATTCTTTTAGAGCTACTTTTCCGCTGGTTGTAGAGTGGGATTTTTGCCTCACTTTACTTATCTCGTTTGACACTCTGACTATATCTATTATTCTGATTCATTTATGATTCATTCTTTCTTTATTGGATCTATGGTTTATCTTCCGCACTTTTATTATGATTGTTCATGATTATGTTATTGTTTATGTGGGAGGTTGATCACTCGATACCTGATCTTCGGGCTGTGGATCACACTCTCGGGTATGCCAGATAGGGTACCGGCTGGGAGGACGTGACAAAGCCAGGGACCTACAAGCTAAAAAGTTTAGCCACAAGCAAGATGATAGACCGAACTTGGAATTCCATGAATCTTCAAAAATTCTATCAGTAGAATTAGTCAAGATATGTAGCACTTGCCAGCAAGTCGAACGACCATTTGATTTTCAATAAAGTCTACGTCTCCATTTTTTATATCCTTTTTCCCATGAAGAAAGTTATAGCGAAGAATACACAAGTGCTTCCCCAAAGAAAGAAGAACCCAGGAGAGTTCTTGACTTATAACAAGTTCAAGAACCTAAGAGTGTTCTTATGTTTAGGAAGAGCCCAAGAGAGTTCTTGACTTATAACAAGTTCAAGAACCCGAGAGCGCCCTTCAAAGTAAGAAGAGCCCAGGAGAGTTCTTGACTTATAACAAGTTCAAGAACCTGAGAGCATTCTTAAGATTAAGAAGAGCCCAAGAGAGTTCTTGACTTATAACAAGTTCAAGAACCCGGGAGCGTTCTTAAAATTAGGAAGAGCCCAAGAGAGTTCTTGACTTATGACAAGTTCAAGAACTCGAGAGTGCCCTTCAAAGTAAGAAGAGCTCAGGAAGGTTTTTAGAAACTAGATTTCTCTAAGGCATTACGCTCGGGGAGTCACTCGGGTAGCCACTCGGGAGAAATCTCAAAGTCATCTTCAGAAACAAAGACCCAAGGAAGGTTTTCAAAGAATAGATTTCTCTAAGGCATTACGCTCGGGGAATTACTCGGGTAGCCACTCGGGAAAAATCTCAGGGTTTTCTTTAGACAAGAAAACCAAAGATTTCTTCAAAGGCTAAATTTCTCTAAGGCATTATGCTCGAGGAGTCACTCGGGAGGAAGAAAAGCATAACGCCTCAGTTATGAGCAAACAATCACAAAGTTGAAAGATAACCCCATCAAGTTAATCTTCAAAATATTTGGCCAAGATGACCGATATTACAAAAACAAGTTGCTGGCCGATAGTACAAAAACAAGTTTCAGAAAAACGAAAATAAGATGCAGGAAAATGAAGACAAATTTGCTTTCACACAAGAAACCTAACTCTCGGGAGGGACTTGCTCTTCGGGAAGATGAAGGGTTAGTTCAATGAACTCAATCTCAATCTCATCTTTGGGAGTATCCTTAACCACGGAAGTCTCCCTTCAAAGCTATCTCCAGTACCCTCCTCTTCAACTCCATCAACATAGAGAAGAGGATCGGGAGGGCTAAACGGTTCCTTGCACTGAACCCCCTCAGGCAAAGCTTTCTCAAGCTTCTCATATACCCTTCTGTCCAACATATTAGATAACTCCTTAGGGTTAGGAATATCAACTCGCTGAAGAACCGCACTAAAAGCATCGTCAAGACCCAGACGATAGGCAGTGACGGAGAGATCAGTCTAAAGTCTCTTGAATTGGGGAGCGCCAAAGTAGGAAGTGAGAATCTCCTTTTGGACGAGGTCAGGAGTTTCGTCAGCACTAACGGGAAGTTTCCCGGCATGCACTTCAGAACGAAGCTGGAGAACAAGGGACTCCATATCCTCTTTCTCACTCACAAACTCCTCCTTCTCCCTAAGAGCTTCCTTTAGGTCTTTTTGGGCTCGAGAAAGCTCATCTTGAAGAACTGAGTTTCTTTATGATATCTCTCTCAGTCTCAGGCTCTTCTCTTCATCCTACTTCTTCAAAGGCTCAACCTTCTTCGTCATACTGGAAAGCTCAACATTGACTTGACTATGGGCTTTCTTAGCTGCTTGAAGTTGATCAGTGAGATGCTTAGAGTGAATCATACACTCTCCCATGTAATGTGCTCCCCCCGAGAAGTACCTGAAGCAAGTTTGGAATATCAAGTTACAAAATTTACGTCAAGAGCTATATAGTCGAATAACGGAAGAAGGAATTACCTATAAGCATTCGCATAAAATTTGTCATTAGGAAGAGTTCTCAGATGCTGACGATCCGACGGGACCATCCCTTCAAGAAGCCAAGATCGAGCAGCATTGGGGTCCCCAAGAATAGTGTCGTTAGAAGTCAGGTTCCATCCAGGAACAAAGACTGGAGAAGCCCTGGCAGACTCCTCAGCAGCGTCCTCGGGAGCTCGAGGCCTCTTTGTAGGTTTGCCCGAACTGCTAGAAGGGGACACTTGAGGAACGCCAACCTCAGGAGGACCCCCTACGGGACCAGCAGAAGCGCTTCTCTTGGAACTTTTCTTCAAGTATCCAGAGGGTTTTCCCGAGCCAAGAGCGCTTAGTGCTTGAAAAACGGGACCATCTTCTTTGGTAGCAGTCTTCTTGGCTGGCTTGCGGGCAAATGCTTCTTTGGTGCAACCACTGGCAGCAGCCCAAAGAGCGTTGATATCTAATTTGCTGGCCACTACAACAACAAACAAAGAAGATTAGAAGAAACGAAGTAAGAGAATAAAAAAACTTAAGAATGTCAAAGAATAAGGGGCTCACCCGGAGAGAGACCCCACAACTATAAGATAGATGGATACTCAGAAGAGTACCCATGAACTGCGGCCGAATCCTCCTCAACCTAGGTAATCCTCTCTAAGGCCGCTCCTTTGGCGGCAGACAACTCAACAGGCTTATTGGGTTCTTCAAGTTCCAAATTTGTTTTCTTCACAAAGGCAGTCGGGAAGGACGGCAGGACTGGGGGCTTGCAGAAAAAGAAGTAATGTCTCCACCCCTTGGTGGATGTCGGCATAGTGCCCAGCAGGATTATGTTGCTCGACCAGTCAACCACGTCAGTTGCCCAATGGTTAAGAGAAAGCCAACCCCGCTGGGATTGACTCTTGACTTCGAAGAATTGATGAAGAAGAGGAAAAGTTGGCTTAACCCCGACAATGTAGCAAAAACCAACGAAGCCAGTTACGTTTCTCCAACTATTCGAGATTTAATTAGAAGGAGAAATCTCATAATGCTTGAGTAGATCTTCAATAATCCGCTTCACCGGAAGACGAAGACCTCCCAAGAAGGCATCAAAATAAAGGGAAAATGTCTCTTCAGGGGGCTCTCCAACTCGACTAGACTCGGACGGGAGGAGGAAGGAATAATCATTAGGAATTTCACAAAAGTCCTTTAAGCGCTTAAGATGAATCTGCTTGAGATCGCCGTGGTAAAATTCAGGACCCAAAAGCTTTTGGTCATAATCAATATGGGAAGGGGTTTTCGGCTTATTCTTTTCCTCAAGAACTGCCTCCTCCGAAAGCAATTCAGCATGAAGAAGTGGGGGCCAACGGTTCCTAGAATCCGGAGGGCGAGAGAGAGGGGGACGAGGCGAAGAATGCCTCTGACGAACAACTCGAGATTGAGCAGGAAAGGTTGACTAGTCTTATCAACTTCCTGATGATCGGAAGAAGGAATCGAAGAAAAGTTAATCAAGTGAGGTCCTAAGTTAGAACATAAGGGTTCTTGACTAATCGGGTCACCCCTAGCTAAGTCAGCCGCTGCTCTCACAACTTCTTGAGAGTCAACATAGTTGGGAAGATCTTCTTCGCTAGAATAATGCACAGAATGAGTTTGAGAAGAGGCTTCAGGACCCAAAACCTCAATGGCCGGGACCTCCCTAAGAAGACGGTCGGGCTAATTCTTTGACCCTAAGGGAAGATGGTCGGACTAATTCTTTGCCTTTTCTCAACTTATCCATGATTGCAGAAATGGTAAAGAAAAAGAAATCAAGAAGAGTTAGAAGAGACTTACTGGTTGAAGAGTTGAAGAGCAAGACGAAGAAAGCAAGAGCTAGTGATGCAGTGAAGGAGACTTCAGAGACAAAACAATTGCAAGCAAAAGAGTGAAAATGAGGTTATACCTCTATTTATAGTGAAAGTGAGGAAATGAAGAGGCAAGATCTAACGGTCGAAAATCGATTAAGGCGACGGTTGAGATCAAGAATACGAAAGGTCGCGATCCAATGATTGGCGATGAAATGACACAACAGTTGAGATTGAGAATACTAAAGATCATGATCGGATGGCCGAGAATCAAAGACTTCAACGGTTGGGATTATGTCATCGTTGGCATACCAAGAGTTGCAATGAAGAAACGATTATGACAAATTAATGCGATGGTTGGAAGTTAAGAATAGCAACGTTTAAGAAGACTTTTGAAGAAATGACTTTCGTCATTTAAGGCGCACCCCCAAACTTAAGACATTGCTTGACCTCGAGCAATAAAGACAAATGAAAACAACAACTAACTACTAATGAAAGCATGAGGAAATCAAAAGAAAAGAAAAGCAAATAACCTGGCTTAATCATGCAATAGGATGAGTGTTAGACAGAAGTTGCCTCTCAATCTTTTTCTAAATTTTCAGATCCAACACGTCTGGCCAATAACACTTAGATGTCATACTTTACTCATCAGGATGCTCTCAAGTGTGTGTGTGAAAGTTAAGGATCTTGCCCCAGATCACCCTAGTCTAAGCTGAATCATGGTCATCAAGTTTAGTTCATTGATCTAATATGTTGACCAAATGATTACCTCTCCACTAATTAGGAATCCATATCTTTTTATAACCTCAAGAACTTGTTTCATACTCTTTTGAGTATTTGACCCCCAAACTTATTCTTTATGAACCATTTCCTTTTTTTTTTTTTTTTTTATTATTATTTTTTTTTATGTTGTCATCTTGCCTTTTTACGCGAATATCGCTCATTTGTGATGAAGATACCCGGTTACTCAACAAGATTACAAACAAGAGTGCCTTGCATGCTCATATTCCGGGCCACTGTTAACGTAAAAAATACACATGGGTTACATGCATATTCCTGGTTACTAGGTTGCCCAAAACAGCGGAACATTATTCTCTTTTTCTTTCTATCTTTCATTTTTTTTTTAATGCTCATATTTCAGGCCACTGTTGACGTCAAAAATACACATGGGTTACATGCATATTCTTGGTTACTAGGCAACCCAAATCAGCGGAGCATTATTCTTTTGGGGAAGGGAAGGGGTCAAACCTCAATCAATATTCACAATGCACAAAGTTCTTGGAAACAGCCAAATGGGGATCCCTAATGTGTAAGTCTTGAAGTTCTCATTTAACCAATTCTAAAATCCTAAAACTCTCACATTGATCCAGCTTTCCCAGGTTCTCTAGAGCTTGAAACATCACTTGGTGCATCAATAATATGGCATCATAGGAATGAGTAAATGTAGACATCAGATCATTATAGCAAACTTGTGCTAAGATTTCCAACAAAATCAGATTAAGAGGCACTGACATTCACATTCATTAACAACCATCCAAATTTCATGAAAAGCCAGATTAACTACACAAAACATTTACCCAAAACATCTACTCTAAAACTGGACAGCAACTCTAAAATCTAAAACTATACAGCCACAAAAGAAAGCTGAAGAAAAGTAAGTAACTGGGGACATCCATAACATGAAGATAACATATGCAATTATTGGAACATTGCAAAACTTACCCCCAAAATAAAGATGAGCAGTGTCCTCACAGCGAAAGAAAGAAAGAAAATAATAGGGAAACAAAGAAAAACAGAGTAAAGGAAGAGAAGAGAACAGATTTCCCTGAACAACTTAGGCTGCAGCATCATCAGCATCCTCATCTTCATGCAAAATTGTTCCCAGTGCTGCCCAGCTATGATGGATGGGATGAATGGAAATGCTTGTGCCTCAGTGGGTTTTAATTTAAACCCCTTCTCCTGAAGAAAATTCTTGGTGAAGATGGATGTGAAGCAGGCCTTAGCCATGGGAGAGTAAAAATAAGGGGTGACCATTGAAGCACTAGAACTAGGGTCTGTTATGCTCTTCTTCTGAGGGGCCATTTCGAAGGGAATGCACAAGGTTGGCCCCTAACAACCAAAATTGACTTCAAACAAAAACACTATCAAACGAAACATAAAAAAAAACAGAAACAATAGAAGATAAAAAACAATGAATCAAACAAACTCTAAAACAGACCATATCTAACAAAAACAGAAACACCATAAAAGTAGAAAACAAAAAACAAACAAATAACAAACAATTAACTATAACTAATCAAACAAAAACAAACACTAACAAACAAATAACTGCATAAAACAGAACAAATAGCAAGAACCAGAAATTCTGTGTTGTTTTAGGTGCAAATAGCAAGAACAAAAACAAAGGATATGAGCATAGGGTAACGATGACCTAGAAATTCTGTGTTGGTGTGTGCAAGTGATTGTAGCTCCAAAATAGCACCTAAAACAAATAATAAAATTTGCATATACCCTAATGAAAACAAACACTAAGACAGTATAAGAACAAACACATAAACCACAAACCACAAATTGAACATTCGACAAAAACACAGCAAATCAAAATTTTCAAAAATATAGAAGGAAAGAAAAGAAATGGGAAGAACACTTAGCTGATGTTGTGTAGGGAAGATGGAAGGTCGAAACACCACAAAAACATGCCTGAAACCCAGTACAGCACCGGTATTCCTCTGAGAAGTGATTCGATTGTAGAATGGGGAAAAAGTTAGGGTTTTTTTTTTTTTTTTTGAGAGATGGATTATCGGTGAAGAAGAATGTTGCTTTGATGGGTGAATGTAGGCAAATGAAGGTGTGAAAGTCTTTGAGAAGCAGAAAATGGAAGAAGAAAGGAGGATGAATCGCAGTGGAGAAGACGATGGTGTTTGTTAGGTGAGAAGAAGTGAGCCTCGAGTGTTTTGGGATTTCGGTTTGAAATGAGAAGTGTAATGGGTTGGGGTGGGTATTGGTTCAGAATGGTTTAAAAAAATAAATGGGTTCGAATCAGTATGGGTTCAACATGGTTTAATAGAAGTTTTGAAATGTATTTTTGATGGGTTGGTTGGGTTTAAAGTTAAACCGGGTCAGGTGAGTGGTTTTATCGTTGCTGTGGTGTTGTTGTGGCATTGCTATCGCAACGAACACATAATGTAATTTTCAACAGAGAATGTAATTTGTCAACCGAACATGTAAGACCTGTAGCTAAGGATCAAAACTTTGTAGTAGCATTGTGGCAACATCGCTACAACAAAGATAGTGAAATCTGCTGGATATTGAAACATGCTCTATTCAGCAGTTTGGTCTATTGCCAAATTTGGCAAAACAATCACTTAATCTCTTTTTTTTTTTTTGTTCCCCACACTCCCTGCACATCAAAAATACATGTCAGCAAGTCATGTATTAGTTTTACATCACAAATTGTGAACTACCCATGACTTTATTAAACACCTAATGAACTAATAGCTAACAATTAAACTAAAAATAATGAAATCTGAGTGATATGGAGAGTTTATGATCAGACCGGGTTCATACCTGGTCCGACCCTCGACCCCGGTCGAGACGGAGAAAACCGAATCGCTCCCGAGCGAACCGGATCCGGAAGATGGCTTGCTGAAGAAGAAAGTTTATTCGACTGCAAGCGTGCCCTAATCTTACTTATGGATTAGGGTAATCACCCTGATGATGGCAGACTCAAACTGACGGCTGCGGATAATCATTATCAAAGGGATAACTATCGCATAACCTAACGGTTATCTCAGGAGTCCTCTACTAGCCCAAACTAGTAGAAGTCTATCGCTCAACGGATCTCACTGATGAAATCCAACGACTACCCGAAGAAGGCTCAAGTGCATCCAACGAAGGAGATTTGAAGGTACACTCTATATAAACCTCACTACCATACCAGGTGAGGGAGGGATCAATCGATCAAGAAGAATACTATCTGAGACTCAGGTTCAGATACATACTGATAGACCTAAACTGTTCTGCTAGCTAGATCACCTTTCCCGTTTCTTCATTCATTAGCTCTGTGATTCTAGCAGAGCCGTTTGTGATTAAGTTCATCAACTGACTTAGCCTTCGGAGGTGGACTCCCGACCCCAGCGGTCGGGCCACATCTGACGCTTTCGTTTTGCAGGACATCACGTGAAGATCCAAGGGCTGAGCAGATTTTGGACGCATCATTTGGCGCCGTCTGTGGGAAAGACTTGAAAAGGAATGTTGAAGCATATGTTAACGATATGCTGGTGAAAAGCTTTACAAAAGCAAATCACATTGCAGATTTGACTAAGGTTTTCTCAGTACTGAGGAAGCATCAAATGAAGTTAAACCCAGAAAAATGTGCCTTTGGAGTCTCCTCAGGCAAATTTTTGGGTTTCATGGTATCACAGAGGGGAATTGAGGCTAATCCTGCCAAAATACAAGCTCTGATTGATATGGAGGCTCCCAAAACCGTTCGGGATGTAAAATGTTTGACAGGGAGAGTTGCTGCTTTAAATCGATTTATCTCCAAGTCTGGAGAAAAATGTTTGCCTTTTTTCAAGGCACTTAAAGACCTGAAGGGCAGTAAGGAAGCAAAGTGGACTGAAGAGTGCCGAAAAGCTTTCGAGGAATTAAAAGATGCACTTGGACAACCACCGATCCTGTCCGAGGCCGGAGAAGGGGGAAATATTACAGCTATATCTAGCGACATCCCTTTCGGCGGTCGGTGCAGTACTTGTTCGGGAGAAAGATAAGAAACAATGGCCGATTTACTATGTAAGCCACGTGTTGCTAGATGCGGAGACGAGATATTCGCAGATTGAGAAGCAGTGCTCGGCTCTCATGATGGCCGCCAGGAAGCTAAGGCCATATTTTCGAGGCTCATCCAATTGAGGTATTTACAACTTTTCCTCTTAGTAAAGTTCTTAACAAACCCGATTTGTCCGGAAGGATGGTGTCCTGGTCGGTTGAGCTCGGTGAGTTCCAAGTGAGCTTTAAGCCCGTAACTGCAATCAAGGCTCGGGCATTAGCCGACTTTGTAGTAGAAACTACTGCACCAAGTGGAACCCACCATTGAGGATCCCATTATACCAACCACTTGGGAGGTATATGTGGATGGTTCGAGTAATAAAGATGGAGCAGGCTGGAATTCTATTAAAAAGTCCAGCAGGATTTATTATTCGATATGCTTTGAGATTCGCATTTGATGCAAGTAATAACGAAGCGGAATATGAGGCCCGATAGCGGGACTTCGGTTGTCAAAAGCATTAGCTATTGCAGATGTTACTATTTATAGTGACTCTCGGCTTATAGTCAACCAAGTCTAGGGGGAGTATGGCATTAAAGAACCACGCTTGCAAAAATATCGGGAGATAGTGCGGGCATTTCAAAACCAATTTCGGAATTTGAAGATATCTCAGATTTCGAGGAATGAAAATTCAGTGGCTGATGAGCTATCCCGACTAGCCAATGCCAAGGAAAAGAATCTAGACCCTTCGGTCTACATTGAAGAGATAACTTTTCCAAGTTATCATGAGAAAGAAATTTCTTATATTGAAGCGAACGTTCTTGGATGGATCCAATAATCGAGTATCTAAGGGATGACAAGTTACCCGAGGATCCAAGAGAGGCAAGGTTGATCAAGGTTCGATCAGCTAGATTTGTCATTCGGAATGGGAGACTATACGAAAGATCTTATGCTGGACCCCTTATGAGATGTATAGGCCCCGAAGGAGCAAAATCAGCTTTGGCTGAGGTTCATGAAGGAATTTGTGGCGCTCACATGGGTGGCAGAGCCCTGGCCCACAAAATTCTAAGACTTGGGTTATATTGGCCTAAGGTCCAAGAGGCTGCTATGGACTACGTTCGTCGATGTAGTAACTGTCAAATTCATGCTACGATGTCGAAGCGCCCGGCGGAAACTATGACTTCAATTCTAAATCCCATTCCCTTTGCAATGTGGGGAATTGATATCATGGGCAAATTCACCAAGGCATCGAGCGGACGGGAATATCCGATAGTAGCAATTGATTACTTCACAAAATGGGTAGAAGCCGGTTACCATCGGCGACAATTACCGAGAAAAAGTGGAGAAATTTGTGCTTGAATCAATCATATATCGCTTTGGGATTCCAAAGATTATCGTCACTAACCATGGTACTCAGTTCGACTGTCCACAATTTGAGCAATTCTGTGGAACATATATGATCGAGCATCGTATGTCCTCAGTGGCATACCCCCAAAGCAATGGCCAGGTAGAGGTTACTAACCGAACGCTACTAGAAGGAATAAAGAGAAGACTCGAAGCTGACAAAGCTTCTTGGGTCGAAGAACTACATAATGTACTGTGGGCTTATAGAACTACGGTTCGAACACCTACAGGAGAAACTCCATTCAGGTTGGCATATGGATCCGAAGCATTAGCACCTGTGGAGATAATGGAGGGGACGTTACGGGATCTTGAGTTCGAGGAAAAAGCAAATGAACAAGGATTGCTTGATAGTCTTGATTTGTTGGACGAAGTTCGGGCAAAGGCAATAGCACGAACTCAACATTATCAAAGAAGGATAGCGTCTCATTATAATACTCGAGTGAAGAATCGTCGGTACTTAGCCGGAGATTTGGTGTTGAGAAACACCCTAGCTTCCGACCCGCGTCACCAAAGAAAGTTGGACCCTTCCTGGGAAGGACCTTATATGGTTGTGAAACCGATCGGTTCAGGAGCGTACAGGCTGAAGAACATCGATTCCCAGAAAGAGTTGGATCGTTCGTGGAATGCTAGGCATCTCAAAAAGTTTTATCCTTGAGGATGATTTCAATTTTGTTCGCGATGTAATCATTTTCAACTCAATCAATGCAATTTTTGGCTTTCAACAAACTATCTTTTGATTGGGGGGCATCATACACCACATTCAAGAACAAGATCCAACTATAAGGCATCGGTTTAAAACCCGAGTGAGTTCCTTCTCAGACTTATTGTATTTCTCCGGAAATCCTTAAGTATAAGGCATCGGTTTAAAACCCGAGTGAGTTCCTTCTCAGACTTATTGTATTTCTCCGGAAATCCTTAAGTATAAGGCATCGGTTTAAAACCAGAGTGAGTTCCTTCTCAGACTTATTGTATTTCTCCGGAAATCCTTAAGTATAAGGCATCGGTTTAAAACCCGAGTGAGTTTCTTCTCAGACTTACTGTATTTCTCCGAAAATCCTTAAGTAAAGGCATTGTTTCAGACAACTAAGACCTAATACAACGGCGATTCAAGTGGCTAGCAAAGTTCAAGATAAAGTAATTTCTTATTTCTTCAAAAGATCCAAAGAGGCCAGTATCAAAACAATTACAAGAGCTGGATACAATTTCTGATCAAAGAAGAAAGTCATTACAGGTAACTATTAACAAGTTATACAAGATCGATGCGACTTTGCTAGAACAAACATATGAGTCAACCATTGGTGGGGAGTCAAGGAAAAGAAGAGAAGAAATGAGGATTACAAAAATATTTCGGTATGCATAAAATCCTCCGCAATTTCATACTCTTTGTCCAGCTTGTCCAGGAGAAGAATGGTCCTCGACCAAACTCGCATTCAGTACAAGCTCGTCATAATTGACTTTTTCCAGCGGAGAATAAACAGGAGAATCTTTCAGGATATTGCATAATATCCGGATCGGAAGGTGGAGGATCAATCTTATCTTTGGTCCAATCGGGAGGAGGAATACCCGGGTCGGTAAATACTTCAGGATGGCAAACAAGACCTGTAGGGAGTCGTATCAAAATGAGGATCTTTCCTTAATATTGATTCCCATACTTCGTTCTCACCATCCCGGTATGCCCGCAAGTTATAAGCATTCAGCACATCAACAAAAGGCTTACTTGTGTAAATACTTGAAGACGCAGCTCTGCGAACATCGCTTGGAAGGGATTCGGGCAAAGGAACGACAGCTTGCCTTTCGGGTATCGTTTCAGATCCTTTGTCTCCTGACTTTCCAACTGTTCGCTCCAGTCGCCGGATCTTCTCCCTGGCATCATCCAAGTCCAACCGAAGACTACCAATCATCGAATTTTTTTCTCCTGCCACCTCCCAAGCTAGATTCCGAAGGCGAGCAATCTCAACATCTTTAGCTTCAGAGATTTCCCGAAGCCTAGAAACTTCATTGCTCAACCGACTAGAGTCTAGTAACTTCTTCCACTTGGTTGTGGAAGTTACCGGAAAGACTCCTGCAAACAACTTTCGAGTTAGCAAGGAGCGAGAAAAGTAATTTTTCAAAATCGAGAGGATAATGAAGAAAGACTTACATCACCAAGGTGACTTCGTAAAGACTTCATCCGGAAGTTTGGAAAGAAGCTGCGCTCTCGAAGTCATTCGAGCAGCGGTACACCATTCCAACGCTCTGTCAAACTCGTTTGACACTAATTCAGGCGAAGGATGAGAAGGATGAACTACACCAAGCAAAGGCTGAGCTTCATCACTTGTCACCCGACAGCGCTTCCTAGTGGCAAAATCCTCCAACTCAGAAGGAGAGGAGGAGGATGCCAAACAAGCACTAGAGTTAGAAATAGGAGTAGCACTTGCTGGGACCACACCTTCATCAGACGCCAACATAGTTGCCTCAGATGCCCGAAGAGTCTCCTTCGGGGGTGCACCAACAGGCTCACCAGCAGGAGCACCGGTAGCACCATCGGCAACGGAGTAATCAAGATCTTCCTGGGAAAGACGAGCGATCACTTCGGGCAAAGGAGGCGCAGGGACGGCATCAATAGAAGCTGCGGGAATCGACTTGAAGATTCACCGCCAGCGATCGCCTTACGCTTGGAGGATTCACTAGCTGAAACCACCGCACTAGCCCCAACCACCACCGACGGAACGCTTTTCTTGCAAGATTTTGCTCTGATAAAGTTCGGGTTGATCTTGGGAGCCACTATGCAAAACAAAAACAAAAAACCAGCCGTATCGGTCTGAAGAAATAAACGACAGCCACAAATGGGAAACCCTAGTTTTCTACGACTTCGACAACAACAAACTAAACCCCAAGTATAACTACTGTGCAGTTTACTCTGGGGGGAAGTGGGGAAAGAGATGAGTAATCAAAAAACTCACTTGTTCAGAAATGGATAAAGCTGCTGTTGGAGTACGAGGAATACGGAAGCGGGCCGAAGGACGAAAGGTTGCTTTGGCACTTTAGCAAATCTATCTTGCGAAAGTCGGGATAGATGGAGAGTACCCACGAAGGCTTTAAATAGCCTAAGGTATAAGACGACGGTTGAAGGCTAAGGACAACCGACGACCCAGATCGAAATGACGCTTCGAAATTCGCAAAAAGCAAGATCAACGGTCGAGGGGATGCCACATGGAAACATGTGGAAGCAAGCACCTGATGCAGAGAAACCTCCAATCGTCGCACTGCCATTAAAATAATGGATGTATTTCCGAGTCATTGGAAACAGTGAATGGTATACAAAAGCAGGAAAATGTTTGAACTTCGCAGAAGGGAAACGTGCGGACTTTGCAATAAATGAAGTAGTGGGGAAGATTAACGCATCTTCCCGAAACGCATCTTCACAATATTTCTACAAGATTATTATTCGGCGAGGAATGAAAAGTTAAGTGATAAGTTTTATCATTAATACTTTGATATTCAAGGCAAGATTTCGGCAGGAGACGGGGAAATTTAGAGGCCAACATGAAAAAAGAAATGTCTATTCATTAAATTGAGGGTAAATCTTTACAAAAGAGCAACTCCCTAAGCCTTTTCTTCATTGTTGCCTGAGGGACCCTGGTCGGGAGGACTTTTCTCAGGACCATGAGAAGAGCCTTCCTCAAGAGTGGCATCGGCTGAATTCTCTACAACAACAACTTGAGACTCGGCTTGTGATTTCTCCTCTGGAAGTGCTGGCTCGTCATTCAGATATGCCTCATATTGAGGGTCAGCTGGAAAAGGATCATCTTCTCCTTGGGCCCAGTCTGGGAGATCCATACCAACTTTCCCGAAGACCTCTTGGTGGCATACCTCACGAAAAGGAGCAGTGTCGAAGTCAGGGATCGTTCCAAGGATCTGCTCCCAAACGTCATTCTGCCCCATGCAATAAGCTTGAATGTTGTAGAAACCTAGCAACTCGGAGAAAGGTACGCTGATCAGGTATTTCCGAATGCACTCCTTCCGAAGCTCTGGCTTTATATGCTCAGGCTTGCTAGGGATCGCCAACTTCAGATGCTCTTTGAGCTCCCTACTTTTGATTTCAAGGCTGTCACCAAACAACGTGGCAGCTGCCTTTTGCTTCCTGGCCTCGCTCTCAGCAGCAGAGACACGAATTTTTGAAGCTTCAAGGGCTTCCTTGAGGGAGATCACTTCTTCCTCATGCTTTTTCTGCAGCTCCACGGTAGCTGCAATCAGCTGGTCTATTTCAGAATTGGCCTTGGCCAATTTCTCTTCACAAGTTTGCAGCAAGGAGCTGGTGCGACCAACACGGCTCAATGCTTCCATGTGTTGATAAAAGCTCAACACAGCATTCCTGGGAAGACGGAAGATATCGAGAAGAAGTCATAAGAAATTATGAAAACATAAGTAAGCAAGAAGACCGGTACCTTGTAGATTGACTAACAAGGGAGGTGTCATCCAGGGCTTCAAACTCCCGGCGATCGAAGGAGCAAGACGGGGAGCTCCATTCTGCAGCTTTCTCAGGATCCCGAGTAACCTTGTCGGTAATCTTCAGGGTCCACTGGGGGATGAAGACCTCCTCACCATCCGTCGAAGCTTTGGATTTTTTATTTGAGGGAGCATCAATTGCGTCATGCCTCCTCTTGGTTCGGGCGGAGGAAGAGACATTAGCCCTCTCCACCATTGGTTTCTTCCCTTTACCCGAAGCATCGGCTACGGGCTCGATATTCCCGAAACCCCTATAAGAGGGGTCGGGAGAGGGAAGAGAAGCCTCTTGATCTACGGTCAAGACCCTGGGCAATCGTTGCTCGGCTGTCACAACGGCCCTAGCGGCCTTCACCCGCAGGCTTTCAGGATTCGTTCTGGGAGGCACTGCAAAGAAGAAGGACAAGAAACAGAATTCAGAACATATCACTTCAGTCAAATCAAAGGATGATGGTTAGAAGCTCACAATGAGCCAAGCCCCAGTACTGAAGGATGGAGTTATACTCCATTTCATTTCCATGTATCTCTTGATACCACGGAATGGATTTGATCTTCCTGATGGCCACCTCGTCTTCTCTGGATAAGGGAAGGCCTCGGTTACTTTCGGACGAAGAAGTAAACCTCCTCCAGGTGGTTGGGAAGTTAAGATCTGATGGAGGCGCTCGACAGAAAAAGTATCGTTCGCGCCATCTTTTGTGGTTAGAAGGGCAAGTTCCTTTGACAAGGATGCTGCCCCTCCAATCAAGTTCAGCCTTATTGCGTTTGGAAAGAAAGACCCATCCGGGAGGATGGGACCCGGATGGGAGATAGAAAGAACATGAAAATGTACAAAAAGAGAGAGAGATGGCGTAATGCTAAGCTCAAAACACAAACCCAAGAAGCCGACGATGAGACGCCAACTATTGGGGAGAAGCATTCCGGGACAAATGTTCCAGTGATTCAAAACTGCGGAGAACAAAGGATTAAAAAAGGGAAAGCGAACCCCGCTTTCCAGTGCATCTATATACAAAGAAAATTCACCCGAAAGGGATGAATCAACCCTCTCATCAGGATGGGGAGCCCTAACCTGATATGAGGAAGGAAGATCAAAATCTTGGACAGCTGAAAGAAGGGTTTCTCCATTATAAATGGAAGGAACAGAGCTAGGTCCACCATTGGACCCGGAGGATTGAGGCTGCCTAGAAGACTCAACAATCTTGGAAGATTCAGACTCGAGAAGGACAGGAGAAGTTTTGGTTTTTCTTTCAAAACCTTTTTGAGAAACTTCAGCGAACTCCTGCCCGGAGGACGGTTAGGGTTTTGTTATCACTATCCGATTGTTCGGGAGCAGGGAGAAGCAAAAGCATCACTTGCTATCACCAACGTGGGGTACTAAAGAAGCCCTATCGTCCGCCATTACTCGTTTCGATAAACTACAAAAAGAAAAGACCGGTGAACTTACTGATTCGGTGAGACGGAAGCTTGAGAGCGGGGAAGGTGCGAAGGCGGACGACAAAGGTTCAAATTCCAGACGGGAAGAATGAAACCTACGAAGACAACGAACCGCTTTTAAAACTCCCTGCACGAGTGTTCGGGAATCTGAACGATCGAGATTGATTCAAAATCAACGATCAAGATTGAAAGACGTTTTGAAAGTTTGAACTCACGAATCCGAAATAGGGGTTCGGAAACCGTCGCTTGGATGACGTGAGCCACGACGGATCAACTGCAACGAGATATGTGGCCTTACACTCACAACGCTCGAGGAAAAGTGACCACCGCATTAAATGTGATATGACATTTAATGAAGCACGCAGAGATCATCACCTGACGACGAACCCAGTTAAAAACCAAGCCCTCGGAATCGACCGAACGCTTGGTTTGGGGGGCTCATGATATGGAGAGTTTATGATCAGACCAGGTTCATACCTGGTCCGACCCTCGACCCCGGTCGAGACGGAGAAAACCGAATCGCTCCCGAGTGAACCGGATCAGGAAGATGGCTTGCTGAAGAAGAAAGTTTATTCGGCTGCAAGTGTGCCCTAATCTTACTTATGGATTAGGGTAATCACCCTGATGATGGCAGACTCAAACTGACGGCTGCGGATAATCATTATCAAAGGGATAACTATCGCATAACCTAACGGTTATCTCAGGAGTCCTCTACTAGCCCAAACTAGTAGAAGTCTATCGCTCAACGGATCTCACTGATGAAATCCAACGACTACCCGAAGAAGGCTCAAGTGCATCCAACGAAGGAGATTTGAAGGTACACTCTATATAAACCTCACTACCATACCAGGTGAGGGAGGGATCAATCGATCAAAAAGAATACTATTTGAGACTCAGGTTCAGATACATACTGATAGACCTAAACTATCAGCGTTCTGCTAGCTAGATCACCTTTCCCATTTCTTCATTCATTAGCTCTGTGTTTCTAGCAGAGCCGTTTGTGATTAAGTTCATCCACTGACTTAGCCTTCGGAGGTGGACTCCCGACCCCAGCGGTCGGGCCGCATCTGACGCTTTCGTTTTGCAGGACATCACGTGAAGATCCAAGGGCTGAGCAGATTTTGGATGCATCACTGAGTGACCTCCCTTCTTGAAGGATGATTGAAGGATGACCTCCCTTCCTCTTAAGCATCTTGAAGGATGATTGAAGATTTGTCCCGCTCCAATGGTGCACCCCAATAATGCTTGATCCACTGCTTGCTCTAGTTCCCAAGGCCATTTAATGATTTCTTCTTGTGCACCTTCCATAATTGGACTCAAACTCCTTTGCTGCTTCACATACCTGTTGCAACATTTCTCCAACCAAATTTTAAGCTTGTACACCGAAGGATTGATCCCGTTGATCTCTACTATACTCCATCCTATTGCTCTTCTACACTTCTTCAGCACTTCAAGTAGCATATCTTCTTGCTCCTTTGTTAGCGAAGCTTGAAACAAAAACATGGAGTGTTTTGGCTGCATCCAAATGGGCATACTGAGAGTGTTTTGAAAGAGGTGTGAACTCTAACAAAGGTGGCTCTTCAATTGATGGTTTAGGGGCTTTAGTTTCAAGCTCAGATAATACAAGAGACTCAAATCTACTCCCACTCAATGCCTTTGCTGGTCTTGCCTCTAACCAATCCATATATCTACTTGCTTCATCATCCACTTGTTTAATTTTTATTGCCAATGAAAGCTCTAGTGGGTTTTTAATACACTCTTTCTCCAACTCTTCTGAAACCATCTCTTCAATGACATCCACAACAAAGCACTCTTCTATTACTGAATTAGTTTGTTCCTTCTGAACAGTAGCAGGATCTTCCTTCTCCCCTTCTTCTTGGATAGAAATAGGTCCCTTCTGTTGGCTAGGCTTTGAATGAGGTGGCTCTAGAAGTTTTCCACTCCTTAATGCAATAACGTTACAATGCTCCTTGCCTTCACTTCTAGGATTTTCTTGGTTACTTGGCAATGATCCTTGAGGTTGATTGCTTAAAGCATTAGCTAGCTGTCCAACTTGATTCTCCAAATTTCTCAATGAAGATGCTTGACTTTGAATCATTGCATCATTCTTTGCCATATATTCCTTCAATAGAAGCTCTATTGTTGAAGAGGGTTCCATAGGCTGAATTTTCACTTGCTGTTGAGCACTTGGAAGCTGAGGAGGTCGAGGTGGGATGGAAGATGGGCCTACATGCTGTCCTTGAGCATTCAAAGAGTAGTTAGGGTTATTGGCATTGCTGAAATTACCAACATAGTAAGCAAATTCTGGGTTAGATGGACAGCTATCAAAGACATGCTCCCCACCACAATATGTATACGAGACTGCTGTATGTTTTTGAGTTTGTACAGTTGTAGGCAAGTTTACGGATTTTAACACACTAGTTAGGGATGACACTTGTGAAGTTAAAGCTGTCACTGCATCTAACTCATAAATCCCTGCCACTCTCTTATTTGCAGCACCTCTCTCAGCTGGCCATTGGTAGTTGTTGGCCATTCTCTCCAAGATCTCATAAGCTTCATTGTAAGACTTTGCCAATATAGCCCCATTTGCTGATGCATCCACTATAGATCGAGTTTGTCCACTTAAACCATAGTAGAAAGTCTCCATTTGAATCCAATGAGGAATACCATGGTGAGGACATTTACGCAAGAGCTCCTTAAATCTTTCCCATGCCTCATACAAAGATTCACCATCCAACTGTTGAAAACCAGTGATATCATTTCTGAACTTGGCATTCTTTGATGCAGGGAAGTACTTCATTAAGAACTTCCCTACTAAATCATTCCATGTGGCTACTGATTGTGGAGGTAAGGAGTTCAACCATGCTCTTGCTCTATCCTGCAATGAATAAGGGAATAGCTTCAATCTCAATGCTTCTTCAGTTGCTCCCGGTATCTTGAAAGAATCACTTACTTCCATGAAGAGTCTAAGATGGAGATGAGGATCTTCCGTTGGCATCCCACTGAAATGTCCTATAGTCTGAAGCATTTGGAACATCACAGGCTTAAGTTCAAAATGTAATGCTTGAATTTCTGGCCTTACTATACTTGGATTTAGCTCATGCAACCTTGGGACAGCAAATCCTCTAATGGCCCTATCTCTATCATCACCCTCAGCTGCCATATTATTCTCAATATTTTTCAACCCATTTCTCACTGCTTCAGCCATTGTTTGACCTGCTGTTAAACCTCGCTGCTCCTTTCTTCTAGGTCGAAATGTCCTTTCTAGTTCAAAGTCAAAGGGTGCCAACTCTTGATCAGGCAGCGTGTTCATACAAGGGTAAAAGCACCTGAGAATAAAAGAAAACTAATATCAAAGTAAAGAAATTTCAGTAGATAACTAAAACTTACTTCTACACTAATTATTAAAGACAAAACTTCCCCGGCAACGGCGCCAAAAACTTGTTGCTTGTATCTCAAGATATTACGCAAGTATACGTATCGCAATCAAGTAATAAATGATAAGTACAAAATCGATCCCACGGAGAATTATATCCTTAACTTTCAATGTAAAAGTAAAATTGATTTAAATGAAATTAACAAGGTTGATTGGTGATTGACTAACTAAATAACCAAATGACAGATAAAGAAAACTAAGGAATTAAAATATGGATTAAGCAATGGAAGAAACTTAATGAGTGACAAGTGTGTTAGGAATCAAGTTTCCCTTCCCCTGAATTTTATAACACAAATACTAAAGCAATACTACAACCCCAAGATAAATCAAGAACTTGGAATGAATGGCAATATGGTATTTTCTAATATACATAAGCTAGCATCCTAAATCAACATCTGCATATTCCTATGAAGAATTGAATTAAGAATGCAATTTAAACCCAAACCAATCAATGGTAATGTGAGGTAATTGGGTATTCCTACCCAACCTACTAATTAACACAACCTAATTAAAGATGATGCTAACTCACACAATTCAACAAACACCTAGACTTCATTAATTTTCCAATTAATGAAATCATAACATTCATTCAAGAAAGATCATTCAAGAACTGCAATTAGTCAATATAACATGCTGAATTCATTAACAATATTGCAATAAAACTAAAGAACACATGATTAGTTATATATCAAAATCCAGGTTTAGGTACTACTATCATCCCAACACAGCTAAGATTTAGCCCATAACAGAATTCAAATGCATAAAACCAAGTATAGTTGTCATGAGACTAGAAAGTAAGAAGATAGAGTTATGAAAACAAGAAGACACTAAAGCTACAATGCTTCCACACGAGCTCCAGACTTCTTCTCCAGCAAATCAGCAACTCCAGCAGCTCCTTGCTTCCACAAGAGACCAGCCTTGGTTCTATCTTCCCTCCTCTCAGCCGAGTCTCTATTCCCCACCTTAGCCGAATGTGGTTCATTCCTCCTTTTGCCTCTCTTCTCTTTCTTCCATAAATGTCTTCAATCATTAGGTTAGATTCTGGCCATAAGATTAGAACTTTCCTCCTGAGATCAAGGGCTGAGAACCATCATGTATTTACAAGAATTTTGTCCACTTAAGTTAGCCCTTTTTGGTCAATTCCATTTGAATTGGATCTGAGAATATTCTGCTCCGTTGTTGTGGCAATGCAGCAACAACTCTACAACAAAGTTAGAGGACAGGTTCTTCTATTATAAATCTTCACCTGCATTTTCAAGAGAAAGAGAAACAGTCAAATTCATCCATAAAAAGAAGGGAAATTCATGTAATGGTGACAATAATGAACTAAACAAAATGCAACATGTTAAGACTAAATAAGACAACACCTAATGAATACTATCACTAAAACAAAGACAAAATACTCCTAAATCAAGCCATCTCAAGTATAAAAGTTATCAATCTGAACTCTATTTCATAGAGTTATCAGACATATACCCAGGAATCTCTAAAGATAAGATGACCTTCGAAGAGATGCGAGAAAAACATTCCATACGTTCAAGAAATCAATCGCACGGAATGGGGGGCTATGTTTGTGGAGAACATATAGCCCGAGGGGCCCCTCGAGAGAGACACACACCCCCACTTGGGTAAGTGTGTCCCCCTCACTCAGGAGATTTAGAGAACTCCCAGGGAAGGACACACACCCACTCGGGTAGGTGTGCTCCACTCCCTCGGGAAGTTCAGAGAGTCCCTCGGGAGGGACACACACCCCCGCTCGGCCAAGTGTGTTCCCTTACCTCTGGAGGTTTAGAGAACCCCCTCGGGAGGAACACACACACCCACTCGGGTAAGTGTGTTCCCTTCCCTCGGGAGACTCAGATAGCCCTTTTGAGAAGAGAGCACATACCCACTTGGGCACGTGCTTATTATCCCCTCGAGAGCCATGTTTGAGAAGAGTACGAAAGGTAAGAAGACCTTCAATACCAAGAGTGACGTTGGAGACGACCAAGTCAAAAGGGTCAGTTACAGATAACTACTCAACATATCCATTCCGAGACTTGGGGAGATGGATAAGCGAATAATGGCTCTATTAGGCCCGACAAAGAAGGGAGTGTGCTTCCTTAGATCTCTCACCCACTCTTCAAAAAAATAGGCGAAATACAAGGAGATGCCGCCTCCAGGTATCCTCTATATAAACCTTCATCCTCCAAGGAGAAAGGGACGAGTTTCATCTTACCATTATTCACTACGCCCGTTCTTGTTTTCTTTGTGAGTGCAGGCATCTCAGCCATTCCTATTCGGTTGGAGAAGCCTCCAAGAGGTTATTCAACTATCCGGCTCTCAAAGAAGTTCTAGACACAACAATGCCTAATCTATGCTAGATAGTCTTAGTTTAATATTCTAGAGTTTCCCTTAAAATTTTGGAGTGTTTCGAATACCGGAAGTTGTGTTTTGGAAAAAAAAATTAGGGTTTTTGTCCTGACAGAACCCTGTTGGTTGATCACCTTGGTCGATCACTTGACCGACCAACCTGACCAACCAACAGAGTCAATGACAGCAGGTTTGGTCTGTTTTGGTCTGTTTCACTTCCAATCTTCGAGGGTTTGTTCCTAATGCTTAACCTATGTTTGTTTAGGGTTTATTTTCCAACTTTGGACTTGTCCTCATTCTTTTCTCCGGAATTCTTAGAAGTTAGTTAAGGTAAGGACATTTGTTCCCAAGTAACCTAAAATGTATGATTGCTTATATTTGATTCAAATTGCATGACCATACTATTGTTCTTATAATTTTCTTACAGTTACATTGTTGTTGTAATTACTACAAGTAGGACTTGCTCATGTGATTCAATTGTTATTTTGATTATGTATGATTGGTTATTTCCCTATGTGATGATTCATCGGTTGTGCTATGAATGATTGATTTGGAACATGATTGCCTAAGTGTAATTGGGGAATGGGAAATGTCCTTTTGACATTTTTTTCTTTGGACACCAGTGGAGGTGGTATGGGACGCTTTCCTATGGTGCTTCTTGACTCTTTCCCTTGTTATTTGGTTGACATACCTAGGGCTTGTCTAGCAGTGTTTGGCTAGGTTTACCCTTTCATATCAGACCCGATTCGGAAGGGAATTGAGATCCTAGTGACCCATGGCAGCAATGGGGATTTGTGGGCGCTTAAGAGTAACCAACCCATGAGAGGACATTCCCCATTCCCCATGGGTTGCAGTATTAGACTTGGGCTCATGGGTGCTCAAGACCGGTAACCAACCCGTGAGAGGACATGAGAGCTTCCCGTTTACTATTTGTGGATGACCAATAGGGTTAATGAATCTGTAGTCCGAGTTGGTTGTAGCCATATGATATGCTAACTCTAGTGGGAAAGATACCAAAAAGGATTGCGGAGGCAAGGAATGGGAAAATCTAACCCTGACTTGATATAAAAAAATAGAAGACTTGCATTGGGCTAAGTTTAACCTTGACATGCGCCAATACTCAGACTAATGGTGATGTGAGAGAGCAGTGACCTAAACCCCAGCCATGGAATGTTCGAGAGGGATGCAGGACCCAAGTACCATCGGAGAACCCAAGATACCGAGTTGGTTGAGGGAGAATGATTTGAGACATACCCAGAGGGGTATGGTGTTATGACTTAAAGCATGCATGTCTACTACTAGAGACCAACATACATAGAGTTAGAAGCATACTTGCATGTTTGTCTCATATCATATTGCATCTTATATGTTTTTGCTATCATGTTACATGTTTTATTGTGGAATGAACTGCCTTGTTGAGTTCTTTTGAACTCATTCCTTTTTGCAACAACTTTGTTAGATCTATCTACAAGTACAGATGACTATGAGGGCCAATACTATGAAGCCCAAGTGGATGACTCATACGATACCCAAAGTTCTGGCTACTATGACTATGATCGTTAAGACTACCAATATGAAGCTATAGCTTATCAAGATTAGTCCGACTCTAGTGCTTATGTGTCGGCGATGGGACATTGAAGCTTTTACTTATGGATACATTATTTATAGATTTGAAGAAACATTAGTTTAGATCTAGTTTATTTCTTTTCCTTACGTTTTGGAATCGGTTGTAATCTTAGTTTAGTTTTGATATACTTTTCCGCTGCTATTATAGAGTGATTTTCTACTACACTCTACATTTGATTTATTCTATTGGTATCATTTTCCGCACTCTAATTATATTGTAAACTCTCTTTGAATCTTCTTTTGATTATTCTTTTATAATATTTAAACACTGATTTAGTCCTGTTCTTGATTGTATTATTGTAAATGTGGGAGGTTGATTTCCTCGAATTAATCTTTGGGGCTGTGGATCACACACTTGGGTATGCCAGATAAGGTACAGGCTGGGTGGATGTGACACTCTTAACCCTATTGGTCCACATATAATAAACGGAAAGCTCTCATGTCCTCTCACGGGCTGGCTACCGGTCTTAAGCGCCCATGAGACTAAAAGTGGCCAAAACAAGGAGGTTGCTATCAAAGTGCCCTTTGGCCACTTGGGTTGGTTGCTTGGGGCAACCAAGCCTATTGTGTACGGACAATAAACTCCATTTTTTGTCGGAAACTCATCGTTCGAGTTCGGAACACTCCGAAATTAATAGAAAATTTCTGAGATAGTATAAGGATACTATCTAGCATGATCTAAGCATCTAACATGGTCATTGAAATAGTAATCTATCGGATCACATAATAGGCGTAATCCGAAATCAGTTCTATAGATTTCGTGGATAGACTAGAATGAATGGGGATTCATTCTAGAGATAAGAAAATAGTAGATCATGGTCAAAAAATAAGTTAATAATAGATCTAGCATAGATTAGAGGTCAAACAACAGAAGTAGAATTAAGATCATGAAGATTATACTAGGTTTAATACCAAAATCACACCGTGTTGTCCACGAAAAGAATAGAATAAATGGGAATTCACTCTAAGACTATGAGGATCAGAGATTAGGTCATTATAGTAGCATGATACCTTCCTCACCATCACAATCATGGGTAGAAACAGAAGAGAGAATAGATATAGAGACAATAGAAGCGATTACTAACCTTGTAGAAGAGGATTTGATGGAAAAACTCCTACGGATGCTTGAGGATCTTCCTTGGCCTTGAAGAGTGATCTAGGGTTCCTCTCACGTTCTCCAAAGGCTTAACAACAATATGATACGAATTAGAATGAAGTTTGTATATATAGAGCTCCGAAAACCTAAACTTCCAAAAATACCCAATTTTGTCCTAAGGGCACCTTTGGTCGCTTGGGGCAACCAGGGCAATCGACCAAGGTGTCCCTTTTTTAAAAAAAAGGGCCTTTGGCCTCCGAATGCCCCCAACTTCATCTTGGGTCTTTTTCCAACTTAAGAAAGGGTCTTACTAGGCTTTGTAGGACATTCCAATGGTGTCATCATTGTACTTAAAATCCATCTTCCAAATCCATCATCATTCAAGCTACATCTTCTACCAAAGTCAATCAGGGTTTCCATAATAGGATCTTCATTATCAACCTCCATTGGTTTTAGGTCAGACCCAATGGGTTCAAATAGAATGGCCCACAACTATCTTCTTCCTTGACTTCAGGTTTTCAAACTTACTGTGAAACCCACCCCTGACCCTAATCCGGAAACTCTGTTTATTGTAGGTCCAGTGACCCGAAGTAAGGCAAGAAGTCATCTTTGGGCCATTTCTATTGAAGACTTGATGGCTGGATTGGAATCCATGAGTGTTGATGCTAGTGTCCCAATGGTGGAACTTGCACCTGGATGAAGATTGGATTAGTTGATGGTCTTGGAGTGGTCTCGGTATTGATTCAAAGGCATTTCTAACTCCTAGGTATGTCACTCTAGAGGTGTGCAAAACCCCTTGATGTTTGGACTTGATCTGAGCCTTCAATTCCCTGTTTTGAAGTTGCTGTCTTGATTGGTCGACTCATTGGTCGATTGGACCAATCGACCAATCAATCGACCAATTGATTCGGTTTTTGAAATTTGAATCCTGTCTCTTCTATTTAAGTCTAATCTCGGGAATACTCTGCCTCCTCTGCCTCCTAAGCCTCTGGAATGAGTTAGAACCCTAATCTAACCCATTCCCTTGCATTCTTTGGTGATCTCTTACAAAGACTTGAAGAATTCTTCATCTTTCTACGGCAAAGGTATGATCTCACTCACTCTCTCTTCTATCTCTGATTTTCTTTCTTTTATTCTGTTTTCATTGAGATCAGAAAGGTGATGAAGCATTCTTGTAATCATCAATTCTCTGATCTCACCATATTCTTTAAGACTCATGATCATCATCATGTTCTTAAACCCTACCTATTGAATTCTTGAAAACCTAACCCTAATCCTTTGAAAACCCTAACCTGTGTGATTGTCTGGAGAACTTTTGGTAACCTACCTTGTGAAAGGGAAATCCTTTTTGGGTGACCTTGTGTTAACCTAAAACTTAATCATCTATATTTTCCTGTTTTGATTTGTCTTTGTTCATTCAGATCTCACAATTATTTGTCCAGGGAGCCAATAAGGGTAAAACCCTAATTCTCTTGGATTAAACCCAGGAATCCCCTAGTTGATCATGTTAACCCAATTATTATGTTTTCTTTACTAGATCTGAATTCTTTCATATCCTAGTTCATTATCTTTAAATTTTCTATTTTTTCCCTCCTAACCTATGTTCAACCTAATTAGGTTAACCTCATGATTTCTAGGTTGTAACTTGAGAACTTGTTTTGAGTTATGATTTGATATCCTCTATACCCTAAAATACTACCATGATAATTCCCCTCTTAATTGTACCCTTTTGAACCATCGAATTCGGTTCTAGATTCTCAAAATTCGGATTCTTGCGGGCCATTTGTCGCATTGGTCGACTCATTGGTCGGCGGTCCAGCAGCCAATCAATCAACCAATGAGTACACAACCTCAATCTTGGTCCGTTTCGATTGATTTATGATCTTTTCCTTTATGCATCTTTCCTAACATGTTGTGTGCACTTGTTTAGGACTGTCTTCTCAGGTTTAGTCAAGATCATACTTGATTCTTTAAGATTCCATTCAAGTTAGAAGGCAAAGACAGTTGATTCCTTAACTACATAGATTGCTTGTTCTTTGGTTTCTACTTTGTGGAACTATGAGATTTCTTACTGTTATTGTAATTTGATTATGATCTCCTCCTGTGGGAACAGTAGCACTTGTTTATATCATTTTTTTTTTTTATGTTATATGAATTACTTATTACTGCTTAATCCGATGTTGCTTTTACATTCTCTTTTATATGATGAACTACTGGTTGTGTATGTCATGACTGTTCTGAGAATGTGTTTGCTTAAGTTTGGTTTGGGATTGGGAAGTGTCCTTTTGACACGTCTGTCCTTGGACATTATCGGAAATAGTATGAGATGTTTCCGGGGTTGCCCATCGACGCTTTCCCTAATCAATGATTGTCATACCTAGGGATGTCTAGTGGTGTTCGGCTAGGATATACCCCTGTTATATCAGACCCGACTTGGAAGGGTATTGAGACCGAATGACCCGTGGTAGCAATGGGGATTCACGGGCGCTCAAGACCGGTGAAATGATCCGTGAGAGGACGGGAATCACATTGTGGGGGCCATTTATTGGAGGGTTGCATATGGCTAGACTTGGGGGCGCTCAAGACCGGTGAAATGATCCGTGAGGGGACATGAGAGCTTCCCGTTTACCATATGTGGATAACCAATAGGGTTGATGAGTCCGGTGAGTAATATCCGTCACTTTAGTGGAAAGGATACCGGAAAGGATCGCCCGGGGCGAGGAATGGAAGTATCTGAACCTGAGTTGATGTAATTGAGTAGATGACTTGCATTGGGCTAGGCTTTTCCTTGACATGCGCCAGTATTTATGCCAAATGGTTGTGAGAGAGTGTGTTGACTTAACCCCCTGCCATGGTTTGTCCTGAGGGATGAAGGACCCATTACCAACCGGCTGCCCAAGATACCTTAAATGGGTGAGGGAACCCAAGATATCTTATATGGTTGAGGGTGTGAGTGGACTTTCCCAAAGAAGTACGGTGCTATGACTTAAAGCATGTTTGCCATAGAGACCAACATACATAGAGTTAGATGCATACATACATTACTTGTTTCATACTGCATTGCATCATGTTATGTTTTGCCACATGTTATCTATGATGTTATGGATTAACTACCTTCTGAGTTTCTCCGAAACTCATTCCTGTGTTATTTCTTTTTGTTAGATTATCCTGCAGGTACGAATATTATGACGACGATGCAAGCACAAGCTGATGAAGCGTATTACACGCAAAGTGCTGGCACGATCAAGATTACTTTGATGATCCCCTGGCGGATCAAGCTGCGTACTACTTTTGAGAACGGCATAGAGTTAGAATGGATTCATTGGATTGATGAAGTCCATACTTATGAAGACGTTATCTATAAACTTGAAGACGCTTGATCTTAGTTTATTTCTTAGTACATTTGTTTCAGTTGTAATCCCTTTTGATTTTCATACTACGTTCCACTATTTTGGTAAAGTGAGTTTCCACCTCACTTCACTCCTTTTTGATATCATTGGATATCTGGTATCTTTCTGCACTCTGATTATACTGATTGTTCATTTCTTGTTTTGAACCTTGTCTATAATATTAAACCTTGATTTAATTCTGTTTATGATTATGTTATTGTATATGTGGGAGGATGATTTCCTCGATACTTGGTCTTCGGGGCTGTGGATCACACTCTCGGGTATGCCAGTTAGGGTACCGGCTGGGAGGATGTGACACTTACAATATAGATTTCCAGATTAGGGTTGTGAGGGATTTCACATTATACCTAACCCAATGCACGTCATCTATTGTCATATGAATCATGGAGTCGGATACTTCCCTTCTATGCCCCCGGAAGTCCGTTCCAGTATCTTTCCCCCTAGAGTCATCGTATCCTATGGCTCCAACCAACTCGAACTACGGACTCTTAACCCTATTGGTCATCCACGTATTAAACAGGAAGCTTTCATGTCCTCTCACGGGTTGACTATCGGTCTTGAGCACCCATGAGCTCAGGTTTATTATGTGCGACCCTACCAATGAATGCCCCCACAATGTGATTATGTCCTCTCACGGATCAGATATTAATCTTGAGCACCCATAATCCCCATTGTTGCCACAGGTCACTCGGCATCAATACCCACGCCGATAGGGTGAGATATGACGCGGTTTCCTAGCCAAACACATCTAGATAAGTCCTAGGTATTTCATCTAGTAATCATGGAAAACGTCAAGGGGCACCATAGGAAAGCGTCTCATACCACCTCCACTGATGTCCCGAGACAAAAATACTAAAAGGGTATTTCCCATTCCACAATCATACCTAGGCAATCACATTGCAATATGATTTCATACATTACATCGTATCATGATCCATTCGCAAACCAAGCATTCACATTCACAACAGATATGCAAATCATATAATAAATGACATGTTGTAATTACAGAGACATAACTATCATCAATAAGTCCTAAAAATAGTAAATAAGATCATGCTCTCAAGATAAAAAGTAAATCATGCTATTTGCAAGTGAATGTCCTTACTTTATGTTTGATTCAAAATCTTTAGAGAATAGATCGAAGGATAGGTTCAAAGTTGTCAAAGAAACCCTAATCATACAAGGATCAAGTTTTTGGAACAAGCCCTAAAGGATCGAAGATGAAACGGGGTCAAAACAGGGCAACTTGTTGTCACTGTACCCTTTGGTCGCTTAACCTGGTCTCTTGGGATGACCAAGGCAGTCGACCAAGTGTGTACGGACAGTAAAACCTAGATTTGATTGAAAACTCTTCGTTTTAGTTCCAAACTCTTCGAAATTAATAGGAAAAATATGAAATAATATGAGGAGACTATCTAACATGGTTTAGGCATCAAACATGGTCAACGGAATAAAAACCTAATGGATCACATATTAGGCTTCATCCGAAATCAATCCGCGGATTTCATAGATAGACTAGAGTGAATGGAGATTCACTCTAGGGCTTATAAAACAATGGATCAAGGTCTAAAAACAACTTAGAAATAGATCTAGCATGGATTAGAAATCAAATAAACAAAGAGAATACAATCATGATGGTCATGCTAGGCTTTTACCGACATCACACCGTGATGTTCATGAAAAGAATAGAGTGAATGGGGGATTCACTCTAAGACTATGAGGATGAAGGAGTAGGCCATTACAGTAGCATAAGACCCTCCTCGCAATCACAACAATGGGTAGAATCAATAGACATAACAGATCTAGAAGGAATGAGAGTGTTCGCTAACCTTGAAGAACAAGATTCATCGAGCGGAAAATCTCACGAATGCTTGGGGATCTTCCTTGTCCTTCTAGAGAGTGCTCTAGGGATCTTCTAACGTTCTCCAACAGCTTAATGACAAAGTGGCTCGAATTAGATCGAAGTTTGATTATACAGTCAGAAACCTAATTTTCAAAAAGTACCAAATCTGTCCCGGGATTGGTTGGTCATTTGGGGCGACCAAGGCATGCTGCCCACCTGTAACTCCTTTGGACAAAAATGCATTTTGGTCCCTGAAGGCCCTAAACTATCACATCAACCCAGCTGGTACCCTAATTGTGATACCCGAGTGTGTGTTCCATAGCCCCGAAGATCAATTCATGACAATCATCCTCCCACATTCACAATAATATAATCAAGAACAAGACTAAATGAATGTATAAATATTATAAATGAAGTAATTCAATAGAGGTTCTCAAAAGGATTACAAAACTAAAATCAAAGTGCAAAAAATATGATACCAAAGGAACAATCAGAGTATATAGTATAGCGAAAAATCACTCTATAGTACAGCGGAAAGTAGTTTGAAACCCAAATGGAAGTACAAAGGAAAAATAACTAAGAACGAGAATGAGTTCTAGTCTGATTGTAGGTCTCTTCCAATTTAAATAAAATACACCTAAACTCAAAGACTTAAGTGTCCAAATGCCATTGCACTAGCTCCAGTGCATGACTAATCCTAGTACGTTCCACCGTCACACTAGAAGTCTTCACCTTCATAGACATAACAACCAGCACTTTGGGAACCTACAAGTCATCTGTCGCGGTCTCGTATTCCTAGTTCTCGAAGTCATCAGTACCTACAATAAGATCTAACAAACGTTGTCCCCAAAGGGGTGAGTTCAAAAGAACTCAACAAGTAGTTCATTCACAAATAACAATTACAATGATTTGCAAAACAGTCATGATGCAATATGATATGAAACAATAATGGAAGTATGCTACTAACTCTATATATGTTGGTCTCTATTGGCAAGCACGCTTTAAGATAGAACACCATACTTGTGAAATCCAGCCCTATCCTAACCCTGACCCTAACCCGGAAACCTTTGATGTTTGTAGGTCTGAAGACCCAGAGTGGAGGAAGGAGAGATTTGTGGGCCCTCTTAGTTGAAGACTTGGTGTTTGATTCCAAGCCCATGGACATTGACGATGGTGCCCCTTACTTGGATGCACTGTCAGTGTTCGGTGAGAAATTGCACCTAGAAGAGGGGAAGTTTAGTTGAAGTACTTGATGTGCTTCCGGACTTGTTTTTAAGGTATTTCTCTGATCTAGACTTGTTGATTGACTTGTAGGAGAAAACCCACTTGAATTTGAGTTGTTCTAGCCTTTCCTTTCCCTGGATCAAGCTTGTTGTACTAGCTTGGTCGACTAATTGGTCGACTGGGCCAGTCGACCGAAGGATTCCCAAATCCGAGAATTAGATGATTTTTGGATATTCTCTTCTCTACTTAAGTGAACCTCATGACTTGAACCCTATTGTCACATCCCGCCCAAAATCCACCAAGGGGGTACCCTATCTGGATTACCCGGGGGAGTGAATTACGATCCGCCAATCAAGTTTAGGAACGATCATAGTCACTTAGCACAATAATATAATTAAAAGCAAGAACAATTCTTTGTATTCAAATAATTTAATAATAAAAGTCTAGAAAAGATCTCAGAAGGTTTCACAAATAATATTAGAGTGCGGAAATGATACAAATAGGACAAATAGTCAAAGTGTGAAAAGGAGGGGAAAACCCGTCCTATAATAATAGCGGAAGGTAGATCGACTAAAATTAAGGGTTACAACCGGTTCCCAACATGACAAGGGAACAGATTAAACTACGGTCTCAACAAATTAACTAAAAGGTTAAAAAGAAAATGGGACGATATCCCAACACTAGCACACAAGTGCAAAGGCCGAACTGCTCCAAATAAGTCCCAATCTCGGACTACTAGTCTTCACCAATGTTGTCACATCCTCCCAGCCGGTACCCTATCTGGCATACCCGAGAGTGTGATCCACAGCCCGAAGATCAGGTATCGAGTAATCAACCTCCCACATAAACAATAACATAATCATGAACAATAATAATAAAAGTGCGGAAGATAAACCATAGATCCAAATAGGAAAAGAATGAATCATATATAAATCAGAGTACTAAATATATCAGAGTGTCTAAATCAGATAAGTAAAGTGAGGTGAAATCCAACTCTACAACCAGCGAAAAAGTAGTTCTAAAAGAGAATAAACAAGATAGAATGTAATCCCAATAGCAGGTACAATAGGTAACTAAATTGTTCTCAATCTTATAGACAACATCCCTATAAGTATAAATCTCATAAACGGCAGAAGGGCGCTTCCACTCTATGGTCGGACTAAGCATCGTACGGAGCATAACCACTCGCGGGATCCTCAGTGTAATTGTTGTAACCGCAATCACCTTCCTGGAGATATGCCTCTTCTCCTTGCGCTTCTTCATACGGGCCGTCATGATATTCAGAACCTGTAGAATAGTCTAACAAACATTGTACAATAAAGGAATGAGTTTCAAAGAAACTCAGTAAGGCAGTTAAATCCATAATAACATAAATGGCAGGATTTCAAAACAAACATAAATGCAATATGGTATGAAACAAACAATGAATGTATGAATCTAACTCTACATATGCTGGTCTCTATTGGCAGACATGCTTTAAGTCATAGCACCGTACTTCTTTAGGAAGGTCTCAATCACTCATCATCAGTTGGTAATGGGTCCGGCATCCCTCGAGACATTCCATGGCTGGGGGTATAGGTCACCACTCTCTCACATCACCATTGGTCTAAGTACCGGCGCATGTCAAGGTAAGGCCTAGCCAAATGCAAGTCTTCTACTTAGTTACATCAAGTCAGATCCAGATACGTTCATTCCTCGTCCCTGACGATCCTTTCCGGTATCCTTCACACTAGAGTCCTCATAGTTCCTGACTACGGACTCATCAACCCTATTGGTCATCCACATATGGTAAACGGGAAGCTCTCACGTCCCCTCACGGGTTGGTTACCGGTCTTGAGCTCCCGTGAGCCCAAGTCTATCCATATGCAACCCTACCAATAAATGGTCCCCACAATGTGATTCCTGTCCTCTCACGGGTTGGTTACCGGTCTTGAGCGCCCATGAATCCCCATTGCTACCACGGGTCATTCGGTCTCAATACCCCTCCGATTAGGGTCTGACATAACGGGACATCCTAGCCCAACACTACTAGACAGTCCTAGATATGTCATCCAACAGTTTAGGAAGGTGTCCAGAGGGCATCTCCAGAAACATCCCATAATATTCCCATAGTTGTCCAAGGACAGAAGTGTCAAAAGGACACCTCTCCTTTCCAAACCATACTTAAGCATACACAAGCATCAATTCATATCATCACATGTATGGTAACTTCATATATGGAAAGAAATCAATAAGTACAATTAACTTGTATATAACTGGTAAGTAAATCATACATGAGTCAATTCAATATAAATAAGTAATGCTACTGATATCAAGACAGTACCACAGAAGTATAACATTATAAGAATCTAATTAAAGAAATAACTTAACAAGATTCAAATATAGAAACTAAGATATGCAATTTATGTTGTTAAAGAAGTAACCATCCTTACCTTTTATAACTTGCAAAGGAATCCTAAGAAATCAAGTAAGATCTTGACAAACTCGAGAAGAAGGTCCTAAACAAGTGTATACAACATATTAGGAAAGATCCCAAACAGAAAAGATACCAAAACATCCAAAACAGACCAATTCTGGAGTTGCTGTACTCATTGGTCGATTGGATTGGTCTATTGCCCCAGTCGACCAATCAGTCGACCAATGCAGACAGTAGCCTATAAAATCAGAGTTTTGAGATATAAAATCCGAATTTGGTGGTTCAAAAGGGTACTAATCAAGGGGTAAACTACATTAGTAGTATCCTAACATATAGGGGACCTCAAAACACTAATCAAATCAAGTCATCAAGATACAAATTAGGAAACAAAAAGTTACCATAATTAGATCAATCATGGTTCTTGAAGAATTCAAAATAGAAATCAAAGACAAGAACAATAGGAGAATGAATCATTGATTCAGGTAAAGGTATCATGAAAAGCATACTTAGATCTTCAAGAAAATAGACCTAAGAGCATAAATCTAAATAAGGAAACAAAACCTACCATATATGTAACTATCATGATTCATGAAGAAAACATGGTATGGTAGAAGAGAAACAACTAGAGATTGATAGATCATGGATCATGAAAAGAAAACACAGCAATTGACTACTAACATGATCAAAATAGTAGATCTAAGGAGATCAGAATTCAAATCAAAAGATAAACAAAGACTAGATCATGATTTGATCATGATTCCTTCAAAAGCTTGCAATGATCATGGTTAAGATCATTGCATTAGCCATTAATCCTTAGGAAGATCATGAGAGACAAGTCCAGAGATGTTTGCAACAGAGAATGCAGCATCTCCTCTACTATCTCAACTCAAAAAGGAAAGAAAAACAAAGATGGAGGAGAAGAAGAGAGTGTAGACATACCTTTGATGCAAAAGGAAGAGTTTTGACGAAGATCCGTCAAGAAAACACCAAGGATGCAAGGGAGATGACTTGCAGAGGTCTTTGGTTCGTTCCAAAGAGTTTGGAGGCAGAAAATACGAAGTAGACTCGAGATTGGACTTAAATAGAGCAAGCAAGACCTAATTGCCAAAGACAGCACCCATTGGTCGAGTGGATTAGTCGACTGGTCCAGTCGACCAATCAGTCGACCAATCAGTTCAACAACTCCTAAACAGGGAATTGAAGACCCAGATCAAATCCAATCCTAAAGGGGTTTTGCACACATATCAAGTGACTTACCTAATAGGTAGAAATGCCTTCAAACCATGATAGAGAGCACTCCAAGTCCATCAACTAATCCGATCTTCATCAAGATTCAGTTTCCATAAATAGAACCTCATCATCAACTCTCATGGATTCAAAGCCAGACACCAAGTCCTCCACTGGGATGGCCCAAAGCTGACTTCTTACTTTACTTCGGGTCACTGGACCTACAAATAACAAGGTTTCCGGGTCAAGGTTAGGGCTGGGTTTTACAAATGTAGTCACCATAATCAGTAGTTTAAGAGTCATCAACTTAGTCTTCATAGTGTTGACCATCATAGTCAACAGTAGTAGTACCTGCAGTAGAGTCTAACAAAATGTTGCAAAAAGGAGTGAGTTCAAAAGAACTCAGCAAGGCAGGTTATTCCACAATAACATAGATACATGATACAAAACATAGCATGATGCAATGTGATATGAAACACATGATGCAATTATGATTCTAACTCTATGTATGCTAGTCTCTATTGGTAGACATGCTTTAAGTCATAGCACCATACTTCTTTGGGTTGTCAATCACTCCCCCTCAATTATACAAGATATCTTGGGTCTGCCAGGGAAGCTAGGTAAAGTCATCTCAAAAACCATGGTAGGGGAATCGGTCACCGCTCTCTCACATCACCGTTTGGTATAAGTACTAGCGCATGTCACAGTAAAGCCTAGCCCAATGCAAGTCATCTACTCAGTCGTATCAAGTCAGATCCAGATATGTCCATTCCTCGCCCCCGGCGATCCTTTCTGGTATCCTTCACACTAGAGTCAGCGTAATCCCAGATTACGGACTCATCAACCCTATTGGTCATCCACAAATAGTAAACGGGAAGCTCTCACGTCCTCTCACGGATTGGTTACCGGTCTTGAGCGCCCGTGAGCCCAAGTCTAGCCATTTGCAACCCTACCAATAAATGGCCCCTTTCGGGTATCCGTAGCATGGTTTATGTCCCCTATCGGATTGGTTACCGGCCTAGAGCACCCATCAAACCATACACTACCACGAGTCATTCGGTCTCAATGCCCTTCCGATTCAAGTCTGATACGACAGGGACATCGTAGCCATACATCTAGACAAGTCCTAGATATGTCATCCAATAATTCGGAAAAGCGTCGATGGGCATCTTCAGAGAACATCCCATATTATTCCCTCCGATGTCCAAGGACAGAAATGTCAATAAGACATTCCCCAATCCCAAATCATACCTATTCAATCACATTCTCAATTCCATCATATCATACATAAATGACATTTCATCATATAGAAATATACATACCATAACATGATCAATTACATATGAATTTATTAAGAATACATAATCATGATAACAAAAGAATATGTAAACATGGCACTACTATACTTGAAGTACTTATAACAGTCATATACTGTAGGAAATACGATAAAGAAGGTAAATCTACTAAGTCTCTAACATAGAAGCAAGAATCACATAATCTATGTAGTTATGGTAACAACCGTCCTTACCTTAAGTCACGATGATGATAATCCAATAATCTCAAAAGAATGATCCAAAGATGGTAATAAGATCCTAGACAAACATAAATGAAAGGTTAGAAAAGAAATCGGGAAAATCGGAGGTCGAACGGATCAAAACAGAGCAAGGTTGCTGTCAGCAACAAGTTTTGTCGATGGTCTTTGGTCAATGGCATCGACCAAAGATGATCGACCAAAATGTCTTCGGGACAGAATAGTGGGTTTTGGAGATTTTGGTCCGAAATTGGTCTTCCGGGGCTCGGATCGATCCGAAACTTGGAGGGATGATTAATAACAATGTAAGAACACTACCTAGCAAGTATTATCACAATCCAATGGTCCAAATGAAAAACCCCAAATTGAAGTCCTATGTTCTAAAGACAAGAATCCTAGCATTCATGAGAAATTGATGTAATTGAAAGGGAAGCTAGAGAATTAGTTGGGGAATAGGTTAGTAACATGATTACAATCATTTGCAAGCCAGAGATTAGACTAATCATACTCCACATCTCAGTTTAGTATAAGAAATTAAGTTGTTAAGCAATGAATCATGGTAATGTATATGTAAGGATCAAGATGCAAGTGAGGCATAGCAAGAATGAAGGAAAAGCAAGTATAAATGGGAAGAGACGTTCATGGCAAGGTGTTTGCAAGGTTGCAGCACCTTGGCCATGGTCTCATCAGTAAAAAAAGAAGGGAAGTGAGTAGAATAGAGAGCAAGAGAGAGAGTCATACCTTGGAAGATGATAGTTGGAGAAAAGAGACAATGATTATTGTAGAAGATCATCACCCAAGCCAAAGAGGAGCCTAAGAGGAGCCTTCCCACGTTCTCAGGTGTTGAAATGAGTAAAACATCGTTCTAGGTTCGAGGTTTCACTTAAATAGAGGAAGGAATATCCAAAAAGCATCTTTTTCTCGATTCTGGGTAATTTTGGTCGATGGTCCTTGGTTGATGGCATCGACCAAAGTGCATCGACCAAAACAGGTAATAGGTTTCAGCAGAAAATCCAGAAATAGTTCAGCAACTTCGAACATGGATTCGGAGGGCTATACGGGGTCAAATTGAGTGAGGTTTTCTCCTACAAGTCAATCAAGAAGTCTAGTTTCAAGAAATACCTTTGGATCAAGTATGTGAGTTCATTAGGTTCACCAAATAATCTCACCTTATTCGATGCGCAAGCAGGATTTGCCAGACATAGTTCAGCAACTTTGGACAGGGATTTGGAGGGCTATATGGGGTCAAATTGAGTGGGTTTTTCTCCTACAAGTCCATCAAGAAGTCTAGTTTCGGGAAATATAATCGGATTGAGCACAAGAGTCCATTTGGTATTTCAACTAACTCACCCCTCTTTGGTGCGCAGATTCAAAACTAACACTGACAATGCTCTCAAGTGAGGGGCATCATCGTCAATGTCTATGGGCTTGGGCTCCGACACCAAATCATCAACCAAAAGGGTCCACAAGTCTCTTTCACCCCCACTTTGGGTCTTTGGACCTACAAACATAACAAATTCCGGGACGGGTCAAGGTTAGGATAAGGCCAGATATTACAGGTCTACCCTAAAGGAAAGGTCTGGCATGACTTCTTAAGGCTTTCAAAGATAATAACACTGAAATCAATGTCCAACTTTAAGGTATAATATCAAACAAGTCTTTCTTTATCTCAAAACAAATAGGATGTCCTGGTTAGGTTTGGGCTGCATGTCACACCTATTCTACTCATTTACACTCCTGAGAATGTGGAGAGAGCTTCCCAAGACATTCTCTTGGTAGTGGTGAAGGAATATTGCATCAATCATTGCCAATCATTGCCTCTCATCCCCAAATTCATCTCTAAGGTATGATTTCACTCTCTATTCTACTCTAATCCCTTCTCTTACTTGCTGTTGTAACCATGAAGTTGGTGCTGCAACCTTGCAACCACCACTTCATGTGTTCATTCCTTGCTAAATGCTTAAGCCTTTCCATTTTTACCTATGTTATACTCATTTTGATTCTTGTATATGCATTTCCATGATTTTCTTCTTAGCAACTTGTTTTCTTGTCTAAATTGATTAGGTAAAGTATGCTAAGTCTAATTCTATGCTAGCATTTGATTGTAATCTATTGCATATCACTTTCCTTAGTTGATTCCCTAGTTCCCCTTGCAATTGCATTTGATTTGATTTGAAAACTATGATTCTGGCATATAGAACCTAGGGTTTCAATTTGGGGATTCCTAATTAGACCGTTGGATTATGATAATTACTTGCTAGATAGTGTTTTTATACTGTTACTAACAATCCCTCCAAATCTCGGAGTGATCCGAGCTCCGGAAGATAGGTTTCGGATCAAAATTCACTATTCAGCCCCGCACTGTTCACAAGTCAGTCAACCAATTGATTCTTGAATTGTGTAATTTCCCGATTTGATCCGTTCGACCTCCGATTTTCTCAATTTCTTCTCTAATCTTTCATCTATGTTTGTATAGGGTCTGAATACTATCTTGGATCATTCTCTTGTGATCATTGGATCATCGGATCATCTTCACCTCGACTCAAGGTAAGGACAGTTATCACCATATTACATAGACTATGTGAATCTTATGTTGATGTTGGCAACTTAGTATATTCATCTTCTTGGTTGTATTTGGACATCATATGACTGTTGAACGTACTTTAAGACAGTAGTACTATGTTTATATACTCTTTGGCTATCATGACTTTTCTTTCTTGTCAATTACATATATGATTGATCATGTGATGTTATGATTTACCTTTCAATATGATGAAGTATCACTTATGTATGATATGATAAAATTGAGAATGTGATTGGATAAGTATGATTTGGGATTGGGGAATGTCCTTTCGACATTTCTGTCCTTGGACATCGGAGGGAATAGTATGGGATGTTCTCCGAAGATGCCCATTGACACTTTTTCGGATTATTGGATGTCATTTATAGGACTTGTCTAGAAGTGTTGGCTAGGACATCCTTGTTGTATCAGACCCGAATTGGAAGGGTATTGAGATCGAATGACCCGTGGTAGTAATGTGGATTTGTGGGCGCTCAAGACCGGTAACCAACCTGTGAGAGGACGTGAGAGCTTCCCGTTAACTATTTGTGGATGACCAATAGGGTTGATGAGTCTGTAGTCCAAGTTGGTTGTAGCCATAGGGGAAGTATTCGGATCTGACATGATATGACTGAGTAGATGACTTGCATTGGGCTAGGCTTTACCGTGACATGCGCCAATACTTATACCAATGGTAATGTGAGAGAGCGGTGACTTAAACCCCAGCCATGGATTGTCACGAGGGATGCAGGACCCAATTACCATCGGAGAACCCAAGATACCGGAATGGTTGAGGGAAGAGTGATTTGAGACCTACCCAAAGAAGTATGGTGCGATGACTTAAAGCATGTCTACCATAGAGACTAGCATATATAGAATTAGAATCATATTTGCATCATCTATTTCATATCATCTTACATCATGTTATGTTTTGTATCATGTAACTTATGTATTATGGAATAACTGTCTTGCTGAGTTCTTTTGAACTCATTGCTTTCTGTGCAATTGTTTTCTTAGATTATTCTACAGTTCAAGAAGGATTTGATGGCACCTACACCGAGACGAACCCAGATGAGGCATACTTCCCTCAGGGTACTGGCTACCATGAAGATTACAGTGAAGATACCAAGGGTGATTACGCTCCGTACCAGGATTAGTTCAACATTGGTGTGGGAGCAGCCGTGCTTGGTCTCTTATGTTTATATTTATGAAGACATTTTGTATAAGACCGAGGAAACGATTGTTTAGATATTCATCACTTTATTTCTCCTTTTAAGACTTGGATTTGTAACCTTAACTTTGATTTGATCTACTTTCCGCTGCTACTGAGGGAGTGATTTCCGCTCACTCTCTTCCCTTTTTGATTATATACATTGGTATCGTTTATTTCCACACTCTGATTATATTGTTTCTTATCCTTATCATGATTTCGTTGCTTATATGCTATGACCTTGATTATATTTCTGTTCATGATTATGTTATCGTGTATGTGGGAGGCATGGTTGCTCGATACTTGATCCTTGGGGCTGTGGATCACATACCCGGGTATGCCAGGTAGGCTACCGGCTGGGTGGATGTGACAATAGTCCTCTGGGTAGATCTCAAATCACTCTCCCTCAACCATTTTGGTATCTTTGGTTCTCCGGTGGTAATTGGGTCTTACATCCCTCTCGGACATTCCATGGCTAGGGTTTAGGTCAACACTATTGCTCACCACCATTGGTATGAGTATTGACGCATGTCAGGGTTAATCTTAGCCCAATGCAAATCATCTACCTAGTAATATCAACTTAGGGTCGGATACTTCCCTTCCGTGCACTGGCCTCTCACAATGTGATTCATGTCTTCTCATGGGTTGGTTATTGATCTTGAACGCCCACAAATCCCCATTGCTGCCACGGGTCACTTGATCTCAATTCCCCTCTGATAGGGTTTGATATAACAGGGTTTTCTTTGCCAAACACTGCTAGACATGCCTTAAGTATGCCAACTAGTAATCAGGGAAAGCACCAAGGGGCACCATAAGAAGGTGTCCCATACCACCTCCACTAGTGTCCAAAGATAGAAACGCCAAAAGGGCATTCCCCATTCCCCAGTCACAACTGGGGTAAAGAAGAAGAGCTTTCCAAACTTCTGTTGGTACTCTAAAACTGATAGTGATCCTTGTTGGAGTGCCATGAACTTTGTCTCCTTAGTATCCTTAACTGATGCCAAGAAGTAATTCTGACAAAAGGCTTCCTTGAACACCTCCCATGTTACTACCTGGTGTTGTGGCGCATTCCACCATGCATCCGCTTTATGTTGCAATTTTTGTTCGGCACACAAAATCTCCTATTCTTCATTGCACCCTAAGTGACGGAAGGCCTTACCCATTTCCCTTAGCCATTTACTTGGAAGCAAGGGATCTTTCGTGATTCTAGTAAATGCGGGAACTTGGAGCTTGAGGAAATGCTCCATTAGTTTTGTGTGGGGTCCCAAACCATAGTTCCCATCATTCCCTCCTTGAGTAGAGGTCATGGCTTCATTAACATGAGGTGCATTCTAATTCCCTTGGTTTATGGCTAGCATCCCCTACAGGAGTGTATTGATCTGTGTTTGTTGCTGCTGCATCTTGTTATTCATGACATTTAACACATCTTACATTCTATTATTAAAAATAAGGCCTGCTATGTCACACTAGCATAAGTCAGGACTTACTCCAATACTTTCAACACTCCTATGGTGGTAGCCGGTATCAAATTCCAACGGTCTCTAGAGGATCACAGATGACAGCTGTAACTAGAAGCGGCACGCCTGTTGTTTTGATGAAAATTCTATGAGAGATTTGGTTTCATTGGAATTCAATGACTAATGGTTGTCTGAAGTGGGCGTCACAATGAAGCTCTCAACCTTTACCGTGAAATGGAAGCACGATCTACAATGATCTACAACGACTAATGGTTGTCTGAACTCGGAAGCTTTTTGATGAAATGCCAGAGAAAGACGTTGTGCCTTGGAATGCGATGATTCCATGATTTCTGGTTATGCATGCGCAAATATCAATCTTGATGCGAACATGTTTTGAGGAAGCTGGGAAAAGAAAATTGATAACGAGGGAGAGGGGTTGAGAAGAACCCTGGTTGTAGTTTGATTTGAAACAAATGGTAACATCTATGAATTCATTGTAAGAGGCAAAATCAGATCCAAAAGCCCAAGAAAATAATGGGTAATCGATACAATTAACAACGCAATTGGAATTCACTGATTATATTTCTGGTATTTGGCGAATGGTGTTATAATTTGATATGATCCACATTCTTCAAAAAACATCTTTTAAACACAGAAACACCCAAAAAGTTGTTCGCAAAAAACAAGTGCTTCTAGCATAGATAATGCATACTTGAGACCATTCTCTACCAGCTTCATGTCTCACCCCTTCAAAACACCAGACGAAAGAGAGACATTTCACCTTTTGTTAGGCATTGTTGTAAATCTCACTCCAATTTATTTGACTGGAAATCAATTGTCGCTACCATGATGGTTGCAGGTATCCGCACCCAAGGGAAAAAGGAGTGGACTTGGGGTTTTTTCCCTTGACCCGTTGTATATACATGCAGGTGGGCAAGTTTGGAATCCAAGGTTGAAGCTGTTACAGATAGGCTGTTGCAGGGTGTTTTGCAAGCTACAAAGCACGGAGTCAAGTTGGAGGAAGTTCAATCCAATTGCTCAGATTTGCCTACCATACTTCCCTACCAAACAAACAGGCCATGACCTCTCTATTTGACTCCACTTTCGTTACAATTAGCCCAAGTACTGTCTACCGTTAATGTGTGTATTGTGAACAGTAACTTGCTGTACCATTGCCTTCAGACTTTTGTACTCCTGAAAAGGAGGCACCGTTGCTGGAGTGGGATACATCGCTAAAACCACGATAGATCTTCTGACGAGTCATCATCAATACGAGAGTCATGTCATGATTAACTGGTCATGATCAACACTGTGATGTATAGATATACATGCATACCCGTTTGTATTAGTGTCGAAATGACGAAATGTCCTGCAATAGGATATTTTACACATATTGGCACAACTCCATCTATCTATAACAAATTTACAACCACATGTATGGGTTCATTGACGAAATCAATTGACCAGAGATCGTTCAATCCATATCACTACCCATCAAGAACACCGTCAACCATCTGCTATCATTTCATTGATACCAATTAAGCCCAGCATCTCTGCAACAAGCGGCAGCAAAATAGTGTAATCAGGTGATGAAATAAGACACCATCAAAGAAATGTTGGGACAAATATTCTTTGGGTATAGGGTATGGTATTGAGAATCAGGGGCGGATCTACTTAGGGGCTGGAGGGGACCATGGCCCCCCGTTTTTTAAAATGTATTTACTTCCTTTATTTTCTCCTATTTTTTCTCTTTTCACATGCAAAATATCTTATTTGGCACCCCCGAATAATTTGTAAAGATAAAAGAGTATAAATGTCATCCTCCATAATTATCCAACAATTACAATTAAAAACCTAATTTTTCAAGAAGAAACAGTTAAATTCCAACTAGAAACTAAACTAGAAACTAACTCATTTTTTACCAAGTTTAGAATCAACATAAGGGAAATTTAATGAGGCAAGCCTTCTTGTATTTCCTAGGAGCATCTGCATTTGCATTGGTTAACACAACTTGAGTCGACTCAAAACTCATAGCTGGGCAAATGTGGAAAAGGCATTCACTTACTAGTAAACCTACAACACAACGGTAGACATCACATGTCAAGAATAAGAAACCCTAAGACAGGGAAGAATTCTCTAAGTTCTTCACAAGGTTTAGAAACAACGCTGCCAAGATATGGTACGGTCCTCTTGAAGTTGAGAAAATAGAGATAGTATTGGGAAGCATGTATGGAGATAACATGAGAAGCTCGACCATCTGCCTATTAAAACATGTGAAGCCTTAATGACTGCTGGGAGATGTGTAGAAAATCAGAAGTTTAAAGGGAAACAAGTTCAAAGTGTTGCATATGAAACAAACAAATCACATATAACCAAAAGACTGTAACAGGGAAAGGTGCAGAAGTTAATGCCATCACCTAACAAATAGTCTACATGTTCTCCACCATTAATTATTCAGAGTCCCCCCCCCCCCCACAGCAATCTGGGTTTTCCAAAAGGAATTATTATTCTGAGGGAGTGACTCCTTTTCTCCCCTTCACAAAGTTATGCAAAGAAGGCATCTGAAGACATGGCATCCAAGTATGTCAATTTAGCCCAACCTCCATCACGTTACAAGCCTAGGCCATGCTGTCACCATCATCATTATACAAATAGATTCATCCATCTCAAGCTTACCAACTATGACTAGAAAGATACAAAGATTGAACTGAACTTGAGACAGCCTCCCAATGTATACATGGAGTAAAAGATGTTGTAAGGAAGTTGACTAAAGTCTGAAATTACCTACTTGATCAAACAGTTGGATAGAAAAAGAAACAAATAAATGCTCAAGTGTACAGAACTCTCAAAGCCTGAATGGAGGAAGGGTATGAAAGAGAAGGAATAGTTTATATGTGTTGAAAACATGGACTGAGGTTTTCTAATTAGAATAATATTATGTTTCCTAAGAAGTCTAGAGTTTTATTTCTATCTGTTTTTTATATTACCTTTTCCTACTTAGTATAGGGCTTAACAAGGTTGTAACTATAAATTCCTTATTGGGGTCTTATGAATGGGGTCTTATGAATAACATACTTTGATGAACAATTCTTCACATTACAACATGGTATCAAGAGCCTAATTTCGATTAGGGAAGAAAGAGAGAACTAGAGAAACTTTCCCGCTACCTCTGCGGTTATCGCTGCAGCTAACTGCCGCTGTCACTGCTTTTTTTTCTGTTGTCGCTGCCGCTGCTGCTGTGTCGGCTACCGCTGCTGTTGTTCTCCTCCATCGCTGCTCCTTTTTTTTCTTTCGTTGGCTGAGAGGAATCGGGCCAAGGCTGCGGTGATTGCGACCCCTTTCCCTTTGAGGGTTTGTGTTTGACGTCAAATTCAATCTGGAATCACGATCATTTTGTTGAGTAGTCGACCACCTCAATCTCAGATCCAGATCCCGATCAACAGTATGCATTGACCAGAAATCCTGATCCCATTAACTACCCACCAGGTGGAGGGCAACAGCTGAGATTTCGTGAATATTACAATTATGAGATATCATTTGGTATCTTTGGCTGAATATAGCGACTTCCTTGGCTGATTGTTTAAAGTGGTTTAATGATGCTGCTGTTTTGTGAACCTGCTTCTTCATCCATGGTTTCCTTCTCCTCCCTTCCTACGCAGAACTAGCAGAAAACCCTGTTGTTAATTCCTTCAAACCAGCTCCCAACTCCATCATAGACCGCATGCTTCCTTCGATTCACAGGAGCAGCGTTTTGCAAATTCGAATAGTACTAGGGCTGTTTCGCAATTTTGAATAGTTCCTGGGCCTTTCTGCAATTTCGAACAATTTCATGGATTCTTTTGTAATTTCGAAAAAGTCCAGGGACTTTTCAACAATTTTGAACAATTTCAGGGACTTTTTCGTAATTTCAAAAAAATCCAGGGACTTCCCTGCAATTTCAAACAATTTCAGGGACTTTTTATCATAGTTTTGAAAAAGTTTAGGGGAGCTATTTGTAAATTTGAAAGATTTCTCCTTGCAATGATGGCTAATCCTATATCTCCCTTATCTGGTACATCTGAAAAGTCTCCCATGTCTTCCATTCATAGGGATTGTGAGTTTTCTCCGCTTCAGATGACCACTATAAAACTTAATGGGACAAATTATCTTAGATGGTCTCATTCGGTTTCCCTCGCTGTTGGTGCTCGTGGTCTTACTAGCCATCTTGATGGGACTTTGGGACTTCTACAAAACCTTCCACACCTGGTCTGCAACTTTCTAATTGGTATACAGATGAATGCTTGGTCATGAGTTTTCTAATCAACTCCATTGAATCTAACATAGCAGAGAGTTATCTCCTCCTTCTTAATGCGGCAACTATTTGGAAAGTTGCTAAAGATACATACTCCAGAGTTGGCAATGATGCACAGTGCTTTGAAATTAAACGGAAAATCAATCAGTTACAACAGAAGGACCTTACTCTTTCTCAGTACTATAACACTTTTCGGGGATATTACCAGGCTTTAGATTTCTATGGGAAGTTTACACCGAAGAATGTTGAAGATGCTATTGCATATCAATAATGGGAAGATAAACAAAGAGTTTATGATTTTTTGGCAAGATTGAATATAGAATTTGATCAAATTCGCGCACAGATCCTCTCTAGAGAGCCTTTCCCTTCTCTGGCTCAAACCTATGCCATGGTATAGATACAGAGGACAGTCGAAGGACAACTATGGTACCCACTCAGACATCTGATAGATCTGCCAGATCTGCATTGGTGGCTGGTTATGACAATAATAAATCTAGTTCTGGTGATTTTTGCCCTCCAGTAAAGTGTGAGTATTGTGGAAAAGAACGTCATACAAAGGACAAGTGTTGGAAGTTGCATGGACGTCCAACAAATTCCCGTGGAGGAGGTAGGAATGGAATCAAGGGCAACAATCAAGTATCTGCAAATCAAACCAGTTCTGACACCTTGAGTACTCCAACACCTCTTTCCTCAGATGAGCTCCAACACCTTCGCCAGTTGATGTTCAGACTTGACTCATCTTCTCCAATACCGACTTCCAGTGCGAGTATAGCCTTTGTCATTGTTCCCTCTGTTGATCCACAATTCTCCACAGGTATTTTTGGTTGTCAAAATATCAATTCGACTTATCCCTTCTGGGTAATCAACTCTGGGGCCACCGACCATATGACAGGCTCATCTACTTTGTTTCATACTTATTCATCTGTCCCTTTTGCTTAGGATGTTCGAACGGCTGATGGGTCTTTCTCCCCTATCTTTGGGAAATGATCTATTATTTATTCGCCTTCTCTTACCTTATCTAATGTCATGCATGTTCCTAAATTTTCAGTTAATCTTTTATCTATTAGTAGCCTTACTCGTGATATGAACTGCAAAATAACTTTCTTTCCTTCTCATTGTGTTTCAGGACCTAGAAACGGGGCTTAAGATTGGCAGTGGTAGACAAAAAGGGGGGCTCTACTTAATGGATGGGTCCCCACTAGCTCTTTTTACGGTCTCTAGTTCCACCTCTCCTGCACTTTTTACTTTATTACAATGGCATAGTCGTCTTAGCCATGTTCCTTTACCTATTTTATTGAAGTTTTTTCTTGATCTGATTAAAAGGTGTAATTTGAATGATTTTTATTGTGAGGCATGTATTTTGGCCAAACAGACCAGACATATTTATTCTATTTTAGAAAATCTTAGTAAAATCCCTTTTTTAGTCATTCACTCTGATGTGTGTGGTCCTTCTCGGACCGTGTTTGTATCTGATCATAGATAGTTTGTTACCTTTATTAACTGTTGTACTAGGACCACATGGGTTTACTTACTTCACCAAAAAAGTGACATTTACTCGCGCTTTCAAAATTTTCATAATATGATTAGGACTCACTTTGGGGCGACAGTCAAAATCCTTCGGATAAAGGAACTGAGTACTTAGGTGGCGCATTCCCTTCCTACTTAGCGAACCATGGCATCATACACCAAACTAGTTGCGTCGACACTCCACCTCAAAATGGGGTTGCCGAACGCAAGAATAGACATCTACTTGAGGTAGCACGTTCCCTTATGTTTACTATGCATGTGCCTCTTTGTTTTTGGGGTGACGCCGTTCTTATTGCGGCATATCTAATTACCCGAATGCCTTCCCGAGTCTTAAACCAACACTCTCCCCTTGATGTTCTTTTAGGGACAGCAGCCTTTACAGTGTCACCTAAGGTTTTTGGATGTGTTGCCTTTGTCCAGAATTACCATATTCATGGAAAGTTAGATCCTCATGGGTTAAAGTGCATTTTCTTGGGTTATCCTCCTCACAGAAGGGGTATAAGTGTTATCATCCTAGTTCTCATCGTTTTTTCATCTCTATGGATGTTGTGTTCCAGGAACAAATTCATTTTTTCCCCTACACCTCTTTAGGGGGAGAGTTTTAGTGAAGAGGTTCTAGTGTTGATTCCTCCTTTCGATATTTCTTCTGAGAATCCTGCAGATGATCCTCCTTTGGAAGATAGAATGACCGAACAGGAATAGCTAGTGGATGATATACAGGGGGAGACAATACCTCTAAAGACTTATCAAAGAAAGCAACGAGTAACCCCTTCTGAACCAAGCCAATTAAAAGCTTTGGTTCTTGGCCCTGAACAATCTGTTCCTCCAGGTGAGTCTGTCTTTGACCCGTCTTCTAATCCTACTTTGGACTTACCAATTGCATTAAGAAAGCAGCCTCGAACTTGCACCAAACATCCTATTTCCAATTATATTTCATACCAATCATTATATCCAGAATTTTAAAGTTTTATTTCCTCTTTGTCCTTTACTTCTATTCCTAACACTTGGCAGGAGGCATTATCTCACTCAAACTGGAAAAAAGCTATGGATGAGGAAATGCAAGCTTTGGAAAAAAACAAAACGTGGGACTTGGTGACTTTGCCCATAGGAAAACAGACTGTTGGGTGCAAATGGGTGTTTGTGATCAAGCACAAGGTAGATGGGACCGTTGAAAGGTACAAGGCAAGATTGGTGGCCAAACACTTCACTCAGACTTATGGCGTTGACTACCAGGAGACATTTGCCCCTATTGCCAAAATGAACACAGTTCGTACTATTATTTTATGTGCAATTAATAAAGGGTGGAGTTTACAACAATTAGATGTGAAGAATGCTTTTTTGCACGGAGAACTCCAAGAAGAGGTATACATGGATACACCACCTGGGTATTCTACTACAGAGACTTATAGGAAAGAGTGCAAGTTAAAGAGGGCTTTATATGGATTGAAGCAATCTCTAAGAGCGTGGTTTGGAAGGTTCCATAGGCAATGATATCTAATGGCTATAAGTAGAGCAATGCAAACCACACTTCGTTTATTAAAAGAGATGGTTCCCAAACTACTATACTTTTAGTATATGAAGATGATATTGTGATCACAGGCAGTAGTGAGGATGAGATTTCAGCATTAAAAACATTTTTAGGAACTGAATTTGAGATCAAAGACATGGGAAAACTCAGATATTTTAGAGTTGGCATATTTACTAGCAGTGTATCTCTATCCCAAAGGAAATATACATTGGATGTTCTTGAGGAAACTGGGATGCTAGGATGTAAACCTGCTGAGACTCCTATTGAGCCTAACCTACACTTGAAGGCAAAGGAAGTAGAACCAGTTGACAAGATAAGGTATCAAAAATTAGTGGGAAAATTGATCTATCTCACACTAGACTTGACATCACATTTGCAGTAAGTCTTGTTAGCCAGTATATGCATTATCCCTACTCCTCACACTTGGATGCAGTATATCGGATCTTGAGATACTTGAAAACTACTCCAGGAAAAGGAATTTTAATTTCAGCTCATGGACATTTGAAGATTAAGGCATATACAGATGCAGACTGGGCAGGATGTCCAGATGATAGGAAGTCTACCTCTGGGTATTGTGTGTATGTAGGAGGTAACCTTGTGACTTGGAGAAGCAAGAAATATGTTGTGGTTGTGTGGTTCAATGCCAAGGCCGAGTTTAGGGCAATTGTTCAACGCATTTGTGAGGTACTATGGCTTAAAGGGCTGCTTCAAGAGGTTGGGACAAATTTGGAGGTTCCTATACAGTTATACTCAGATAGTAAGTCAGCAATCAGTATAGCTCATAACCCAATACAGCATGATAGGACTAAGCATATGGAGATTGACAAACATTTCATCAAAGAGAAGGTTGAGGCTGGGTTGATCCATATCACCTTTGTTACTTCAAACGAACAACGGGCTGATGTGTTCACAAAGAGCTTGAGCACGAAGGTATTCAATTACATTGTGAGCAAGTTAGGCATGATAAATATCTATGCTCAAACTTGAGGAGGAGTGTTGAAAACATGGACTAAGGTTTTCTAATTAGAATAGGATTATGTTTCTTAATAAGTCTAGAGTTTTATTTCTATTTGTTTTTTATATTTCTTTTTCCTACTTAGTATAGGGCTTAATTAGGTTGTAACTATAAATACCCTATTGGGGTCTTGTGAATAACATACTTTGATGAGCAATTATTCACATTACAACAATATGAAATCAGATATGTTGTCTCGAGAGATGGGCAGTTCCTATTCACCACTTTACCATCCAAGGACCAAGAAATGCCAAGATAATATGTGAGAGAAAGTCACTGGTAAAGAAAAGTGCTGAAGAACCTCAACCAGTATCATCTAGGGAACCAATGAACATGCTATATAATGAAAAGCCTATTTTTGACCCATCTCTGATCAAGCTTGCAATTTTCCCATTAGAAAAAATACATGGCAGAATAAGCCATACATTCAGGCAATTGAACGTACCCACAAATGCAAACTACAATGATTTTTTCTTAGAGAATCCTTCCAAGTGTATCAAGGAGAATTTGCCAGACCATTCAGGGAACTAGCAAATATGCTGGTAAAAGAAGAGCCAAAGGAGGACTATATGCAAGTTGTGCAATAACCAATTATGAAGATATGTTCCATGAAGGAGGACAGAAATGTAACCAAGGTAAAGTAACTAAAAACTCCCATTAGGATAAGTAGGACTATATAGAAAAGGTTTTAGAAATCTTGCCATAATTCGATGATTGGATTAAATACGGTTTCAGACATAATGAAATGCAATGCCTAATGTTTGAAGAAGGTGAAATGTCCAACAAAGACAAAATTGATTGGATGGCAGGTTCACCACTGAGCAATTATGACTTTGATGGAATCAACCTACTATCATGCGAAGAAAATAAAGATGAAGAGGATGGGGTTGTTGCTACTCAAACTCTCCTAATTAAGGAATAAGCATCAATAGACATAGTACAAGCTGAGCAACTACAGGATAATCAGCTCTTACCTGGTCCAAAAGAAGCACAGGATAGATGACCATAAAGAGGAAGAGATCTGGTATTTACAGCTGGCTGAAATTTGGAAGGAAGGACAGCCTTTAGGATCCAAAGACAAGGTTTACCTTCGCATTGTTGCAATTGCAGGAGATCTGACTTACACATTGAAGAATCCTAGTTGGTTTAGACTAAAATTATGTTTCTTCACTTAGCTCTTCTATGCAGGGCAACTTGGCCAGAAGAGGATGCCAGGATGTATCTTATCATCACAGACAGGATATGAGAATTATTAGTAATTGAAGGTTAAGACTAGTTGGAATATCATGCACATATTAAATCGGAAACATGCTAAATCAAATCCTTTTCCACCAAAATTTTTTAAATCCTAAAATAATAGTGGAAGACTTGAAAAGGGGGTACAACGTTTTCTTTTCCCAATCCATGGAAACTTTCGATGCATTAAAAAAACTCCATTATGCTTGTTCCATAAAACCCCAATCAAAGCATGACAACCTAGACTTATCTGATGGCTATAATCTGAAAAGGGGGTAAAACATTTTCTTTTCACAATCCATGGAAACTTATGATGCATGGGAAAATTCCATTATGGTTGTTCCATAAAACACCTGATCAGCATGACAATCTAGACTTATCTGATGGCTATAATCTAGGCATAGACATCTGTCTAGCATGAATGTTCTATATAGCCTAAAGCAGTACATGATTCTTTATGTAACATAACATATGTTGAAGTATACACAAGTTTGGGGTTCATGTTAATGTTAACGTGAACAGTAAAAGCTGTTTTTACTATTCATGTGAACAGTATCATGCTAGTGATGCTACTCTACTTTCTATTTTTAATGTGGGAGTCTTGCTACATAAGTTTTGGGAGTTTCTAGAAAGCATAGTTTCTATTTTTAGAACTCTCTATTTTAGGAGTCAGAAAGTTACTAAAGCTGTAATTTTTTGTTTCTTCTTTTTCTAGAGGACAATTACTTGTCTCTCAAGTTGTATTAGATTCATTAGAAGCTATAAATAAAAAGGCTCTGTGATTCTAGACTCTTTAGCTAGAATCACAGGCCTCTTCTGCTGGTTCTTCATCTCTCTTTTCTCTGTTCAAGTTTAGTTGCTGTTTTGATTATTTAAAGCGTATTTTCTAACATGGCATTAGAGCTTTTTTGAATCAAAACAATGTTGTTCTCAATATTCTCTTCTGAAGTTCTCTTTTGTTTTTTTTGTTTTCCTTGGTGTGCAGCCACCTAATGCTGTATATTATGGACTGTTAGATCAAGTATTCATGTGAACTGATCTTCTCTACCTATTACCTTACTCTTACAAGTTCCAGAACTTGGATTAAATATTGTTTTCTACCTACCTTCATAACCTCTTTTTGCTGCACTTTGCAAAACTTCTTTTTTTTTTTTTTTTGGTGCTCATTCTACTTCAAGTTCTGGAAAACTAATTTGAGTGATATTTACTTCAGTTTAATGTCTTCACTTACAAGTGACTCGACCATAAGTACGACGGAATCCAAAGGATCTCAAAGAGATCATGTAAACATTCAAATTACATCTATCAAGCTCAAAGGTAGTTCTAATTACTAATTGTGGTCAAAAGCGGTTTGGGTGTAAATACTTGCAAAAGGTAAGCTTAAGTTCATTGAGGATGAACCTCCTGCCGAGACTGACAAATCCTATTTTAGTTGGATCCAAAATGATGCAATCATCAAAATTTGGATGTGGAATAGTATGGAACCTGATATTGCAGTGAATGTTATGTTCCATAAGACTGTAAAGGGAATATGGGATGATTTACAAGAGACCTATTCCCAAGCTAAAAATGTGACTCGGATTTTTAGTATTTATAAAAAGCTATTTCAATTTCAGCAAGCTGACAAGTCTCTGCAGGATTATTACAACTCCTTTAAAGGCATGATGGAGGAGTTGAATGTCTTTCAACCTCTCACCCACATATATGGAGAAACTTAATGCCCAACAAAATGAATTTTTTGTATCCAAGTTCCTTGTAGGATTGAACCTTGAATTGAAATCTGTCAAAGGACAACTTCTTGTTGGTGAGCATGTCCATAACCTTAGTAAAGCATATTCTAGACTTCAACATATTGCCTTGCCTAAAGGGAGTTCTCTTGAAAAAAGTTTTAAAGGAGAAAATTCACTACCTCTCATGGAAGGGGATGTGGTTTAGTGGGAGTTAACAAGTCTTCTGGAGGTCATGGTGTTCAACGGTCTGATAAGACATCTCAACTTTGTATTCATTGCGGTAAAACAGGGCACTTAATGGAAGCTTGTTGGGCCAAACATGGAAAGTCAGCGTGGGCCAAGCACCTTGCCAATCATGACATTTCTGATGGTGGTACTGATACTGTAGCAAACAACGATAGTGGTTCTAAATCTTCTTTAGGGGACTTGTCTAAGACTCTAAGAGATGATGTAAGCCAAATCCTTCGCCGATTGTAAAATATTAAGACTGGCACTTCCACATCCATTGGTACTTCTGCTGCCACACTTTCTCATGCAGATAACACAGCAATTCTCTCTTCTACTCCCACCCCTTGGATCATTGATTCAGGGGTCTCTTCCCACATGACTGGTAAGTCATCAATTTTCCACTCTTTTTTTAAATCTTCCACTAAATATTCTGTTGCCATAGCTAATGGGAATTCCACACCTATTCTAGGCTCTAGAAGTATTTCTCCTACACCTTCTCTTACTTTGTAAGTCATCCGTACTTCATGTTGCTAATTTTCCTTTTAACTTATTATTTGTTAGTCAATTAACTAAAGCACTAAACTGCTCTACGACTTTTAGTCCCACTTATTGTGTTTTCTAGGACCTTCACACGAGGAAGACGATTAGTGGAGGGTGTGAAAGGAACAGACTTTACTATCTGGACTATGCTGCCCCTATTGCGGCTCTCTCTGATGATGGAGTAGATACTCTCCAGTGGCACTGTCGTTTAGGCCATCTTTCTTTAGATTATAAATTTTATTTCCTTCTTTTAAATCAGTGTGTAGATTAAATTGTGAAGCGTGTGAGTTAGGAAAGCATCATTGTCCCACCTATCCTCCATGTTCTATCCTTCGTGGTGAGTCCTTGTTTTCTCTTGTTCATTCCAATATTTGGGTCCATGCAGAATTAGTAATAGGCATGATTTTCCATATTTTGTCACTTTTGTAGACGATTTCTCTCGTCTTACATGGTTGTATCTTTTAAAGGATCGGACAAAGTTCTTAACTACATTTAAAAGTTTTATTCATGAAATTCGGACTCAATTTTCTATTCCTATTAAATATTTTTGGCCTGATAATGCTTTAGAATATGTGCAACATGATATATCTAACCTTTGTGATTCTCTTGGAATGACTCATCAAACCAGTTGTTTATTCACTCTCCAACAAAATGGAGTGGCTAAACGCAAAAATCGTCACCTCTTGGAGGTTGCACGCACTATTTTATTCAGATGAATGTTCCCAAGAGTTACTGGTGTGATGCAGTTTTGACTACTAGTCATTTATTAACCAAATGCCTATGACTTTGCTTTCTGAAAAATCTCCTTTTTCAATTGTTTTTCCCAATAGAGAACTGTTTTTAGTTCTACCCAAATTTTTTGGCTCTGTGTGTGTTGTTTACATACCACATCCTTTGGATAAACCTTTTCCCCGTTTCTATTAAGTGTATTTTTCTTGGGTACTCACATACTCAAAAAGGTTTTCGCTGTTATGATCCTGTTCTTCACAAACAATTTATAAGTGTGGATGTGACCTTTTTTGAAGACACCCCTTATTATCCTAGTCAATATGTGTCTGTTGAAAATTGTGTTTTGGACGATACTCCTCCTATTCCCTCTTTAGTTCCTTCCATTGGCAGTGTTCCTCCGCAGGTTTATCAACGGAGACATAAATTGACGGAACATACTGTGAATAGTAGAGTTACTCCTACCAATATTAGCGGTTCTCCTTTAGTGGAGCCTGAAGCTGGCCCTATGGATGTTCCTTCTTCATCCTTTCCACCGGCAGATTCTTCTAGTGGAGATCCCACTCCACCCTCAGATGACTTACCAATTGTTTTGAGGAAAGGTACTCGTACTTGTATTTTACGCTCTAACATTGTTTATCATGTTTCCAATTTTGTCTTTATCTCTCATCTCCCTCCTAGCTTTCATTGCGTTGCTTTGTTTATGTCTGCCATTCATATTCCAACCCATCATACTGATGCTCTTAAAATTCATGGCTGGAAAGCTGCAATGGATGCTTTATAGTCTCATCATACATGGTATTTAGTAGACTTACCTCATAGGAAAGATGTGATCCGCTGTTGGTGGGTGTATATTGTTAAGTACCATTCTGATGGTACGGTTGAAAGGCTCAAGGCCCGCTTGGTGGCTAAGGGCTATACATAAACATATGGTGTGGATTATTTTGAGACTTTTTCTTCTGTGGTGAGACTTAATTTTGTCCGTATTTTGATCTCTTTGGCTATGAATTATGATTGGCCTCTTTTTCAGCTTGATATAAAAAATGTGTTCTCATATAATGATCTTTATGAAGAAGTTTACATGGAGAAACCTCTAGGGTATGTTGCTCAAGGGGAGGACAATGTTTGTGTTTGAAGGCTTTATAAAGCGATTTATGGACTCAAACAGTCTCCACGGGCTTGGTTTGAGAAATTTAGCGAGACAGTGAAGTCTTTTGGATTTGTACAGTGTTATTCTGATCACTTTATCTTTGTTAGACAGCATGGTGATTGTGTTGTCATTATGACAGTTTATGTTGATGATATTGTTCTTTTAGGCAGTGATGTTGATGCAATCCATACAGTTAAGGCACACTTACAGAAATCTTTCCAAACCAAAGATTTAGGTGATCTACAATATTCCTAGCATGCTTGCTTCTAAACCTAGCAACATTCCCATGGATCCTCAGTTGAAGTTAAGGTGTGATGATGGTGACTTGTTGGATGATGTCCATCGTTACAAGAGTCTTATTGGGAAACATATTTATCTTATTGTTACTCGTCTTGATATTTCTTAATTTGTTGGTGTGTTGAGTCAGTTTATGCAGTCTCATAGGAATGCCCATTGGGATGCAACGATGAGAGTTCTTCGATACCTCAAGAGTGCACCTAGAAAAGGGCTCATCTATTGACCAAATCGGAGTACGGATTTGATTGCCTTTTTTGATGCAGATTGGGCTGGATCCGTCATTGATCGCTAGTCAACTACAAGTTATTGTACTTTTCTTGGTGGAAATCTTATGACTTGGAAAAGTAAGAAACAGTCCACCATTACTCAATCTAGTGCTGAAGCTGAGTATAGGGCTATGACCCACACTGCTACTAAATTGATGTGGCTTCGTACGTTGTTAGAAGAAATGGGATTTCCAATTTCTACCCCTATGAAAATGTTGAAAATGTTTTGTGATAATCAGGCAGCCACTTACATTGCTAGTAATCCAGTGTTCCATGAGAGAACAAAGCATATAGAGGTAGACTATCACTATGTGCGTGATGTAGTCAAGAAGAAGCTTATAGCAACTTCTTTTGTGAGCTCTACTGACCAGCTAGCTGATTTTTTCACCAAAGTTTTGTTCAGACCAAGTTTTCAGTCTATCTATTGCAAGTTGGGCATGGGAGATTTGTACGCTACATCTTGAGGGGGAATGTAGAAGTATACACAATTCTACATGCAAGTTTGGGATATTTTATTATTCACGTTACTGTTCATGTGAACAGTATTATGCTAGTGATGCTACTGTACTTTCTATTTTTAATGTAGGAGTCTTGCTACATAAGTTTTGTGAATTTCTAGAAAGCATAGTTTCTATTTTGGTTGTAGTTTTTATTTTCAGAACTTTCTATTTTAGGAGCTAAAAAGTTACTAAGGCTGTAATTTTTTGTTTCTTTTTATTTTTTTTCCTTTTTTTAAGGACAATTACTTATCTCTCAAGTTGTATTAGATTCATTAGAAACTATAAATAAAAGAGCTCTGTGATTCTAGACTCTTTACAAGAATCACAGGCCTCTTCTACTGGTTCTTCATCTCTCTTCTCTTCTTCTTCTCTCTTTTCTTTGTTCAAGTTCAACTACTATTTTGATTATTTAAAGCTTGTTTTCTAACAACATATGTACCATTCGTTTATATCCTCCCTTAAGCAAAACTCATTGGAAACTAAGACTCCTTCAACTGCATTTAAGGCCATGGTTGAGATCTTTTGCAGAGGCTTCCATTGATGTTGTTGCTAATTCTTCTTAGCTTAAGAGTTAAGACTCTTATAATTTTTCCATGTTCTTCACTTTCTTTGGCAACTTTTTATCTATTTTCTCTGCTTTGAACAAGGGCTGGTGCATGCGGATAGTTGGGGTTGCATTGGTAGCTGCTGGCTGGTAGCCTGAAGGTGTGCGCTTTGGGAAATGAAGCACTGAAGGAGTGTCATTCAGCTGACTGAGAAAGACAAATTTACCCTAGTTTGTAGGACCAAGACAAAAAATGCTGCCTTAGATTCTTTGATGTCACAGAAAAATCCCCTTTTTCTCTCAGTTTCCAGCAACAAAGTCATCTGCCACACGAAGCTCTGCAGGAACATGGATAGGGTAGATAGCACAAAGGTTCATACACTGTGCATGAAAGTTGGAATCCTGACTAAATGAAAGAAAACAAATTACAGCTTTTACTTTTCATCTGTCCCACCCCCATTCTACACTTCCACACTTCTGGTGGTTTGAATCACAATTTGCAAGTCACTCTTCGCATGAGTTGAAGAAAGGGGGTTTCATAACATATGGGTAAAAGGGAAATGTATATCAAGGCCTGAGATTGTTATTAGGGTTAGAGAGTGCTTTGAGTTTGAGAAGAAGAGAGAGGAAAGAGAGACAACACCAGGCTTTTATGTAGTTCGGTTGAGTAATACAACCTACATACACGAGATTTTGAGATGATTTCCACTATGTTCAAATGAAGTGTTACATGCTCTTTATAAAGTATTTGTAGGATCAGAGTCCTTATTCTTCAATCATCTAGGACTCTGGCAGTCATGATCTTGTGGATTCCCTATATTACAAGTCTTGTAGAGTTTGGGTTTAGATGAAGTACTGGATAAAAGCCTGAGATTACGTAGAATATTGACCGGGGTTCTACAAGAATTATGATCAGCTTCAAACACTACTTTGGATAAGGTATAGTCCTTGTCACCTCATGTGCATCTGTGGATAAGGAAGAGTGCAATGCTCTTTATAGAGAATTTGTAGGATCAGAGTCCTTGTTCTTCAGTCATCTAGGACTAGTAATTGTGATCGTGTGGATTCCCTATATTACAAGTCTTGTAGAGTTTGGGTTTACATGAAGTACGAGATTAGAGTTTGAGATTACATAAAATATTGACCACAGTTCTACAAGAATTATGATCAACTTCAAACACTGCTCTGAATAACATAGTCTTTGTCACCTTCATGTGCATCTGAGGATAAGGTAGAGGGCTTGTCACCTTCATGGGCAGCTGCGGATAAGGTAGAGCCCTTGTCACCTTCATTTGAGCTGTGACTCAGGCCTCTGGCGATGACGACGATGGTGATGATGATGGAGGGGATGAGGAGGGTGTTGGAACTCATGATCAGGATTCAGCTAATCCTAGGGACAGACCACTACCACCACCAGCAGTACGTGAGAGTCAAGGGGGGGAGGACGACCACCGAGTTTCACAGACGAGAGTCAGTTCACCCACGCGACACAGGATTCAGACCATACTGGAGCTGCATCTTGAGGCCAAAATGTTTCCTCTACATATTCGAGGAAGGGGAAGGGGAGATAGCACGGGTATAGCACAGAGGACACCTCATCATATGGGTCCTACCATCCGGCTGATGCCGAGAGCTTGGTGGGATCTATGAGATTGATGAGCATTGATGATTCTAGAGACTCCACCTCCAGAGGATCCGGATAGCATAGGCCTGCAGAGTTCTCATATGATACTGTTGTGGAGAGTATTGGTTATAATCGGTTGACTTATGGAGCTTATGGTTATGGACCATATGGTGTCCCTCCTGCTATGTCAGGCCAGTCAGCCACTAATGGAGCCTTATGGTCATGGAGCAGCCTATAGAGCTTATGGTGTCCCTCCCATTGTCAACTATCGGAGTCAAACACTAGGACCTTATTGTCAGTATGAACCTTATCCTTCTGCTGACAACCAGGGTGGTTCTTCATTTGTTGAGCAGATCTTCCACTTTATTCCACAGCCACCAGGCCCACCACTAGTCTTTCCATATGCAGTTGAGCCAGTTCCTTATTTGGAGATTCACAACTTCCCACCGTCAGGAAATCTTAGGAATGTGGATGAGGCCACGTACAGAGCTGCAGTTGCAAACTACGTCGACAACTATATGGAGCAAACATCATAGAATTTGTATTGTCATTTGTATGGGGTGCAGATGGAAGAGGGAGACGTTGAATAGAGTAGACTTGTAATTAGAAACATAATTAACATTCTCACTTCTTCTCATATGTAGTATATACTTGGAAAGTTGGATGTTACATTTTCAATGATTTATTTAGTAAACTAGTAGTTCTATAATGTTTATTATGCTTGAAATATGTAATATGCAAGAATCCAAATCAATTTGAGTCCATATGAGGCCCGAAATTGAGGTTCCAAGTATTTGAAAAAAAGTGTCTAGTTTCGGTCGTAATTTTGACCGAAACATGGGATTTCGGCCTTTTGCAAGGTCGAAATTCCCATATCGACCGAAATTTGTTCCTTTCTTTTTAGGCAATTTGAAGTCAATTACGAAATCTCTATCAACTTGGTAGCAGCCCTTTGGCACATGGTTGCTTCGTTTGCAACCTTTATGTTCTAAGGCAATCATTAATGTTAGAAAACAAGCTTTAAACAATCAAAATAGCAGTTGAACTTAAACAAAGAAAAGAGAGAAGCAGAAGAAGAAGAGAAGAGAGATAAAGAACCAGTAGAAAAGACCTGTGATTCTTAGCTAAAGAGTCTAGAATCACAGAGCACTTTTATTTATAGCTTCTAATGAATCTAATACAACTTGAGAGACAAGTAATTGTCCTCTAGAAAAAAGGAAACAAAATATTACAGCTTTAGTAACTTCCTAACTCTTAAAATAGAAACTACCACCAAAATAGAAACTATGCTTTCTAAAAAAACTCCCAAAACTTATGTAGCAAGACTCCCACATTAGAAATAGAAAATATAATAAAAACAATAGCATAATACTGTTCACGTGAACAGTAACGCGAACAGTAAAAGCTGTTTTTACTGTTCACGTGAACAGTAACATGAACAGTAAAACTTCCAAATTTACGTATACTTCAACACTCCCCCTCAAGCTGGAGCATACAAATCTCCCATGCCCAGCTTGCAACAGATAGATTGAAAACTTGGTCTGAACAGAGCTTCGGTGAACAAATCAGCTAGTTGGTCAGTATAGCTCACAAAAGGAGTTGTTATAAGCTTCTTCTTCACTGCATCACGCACAAAGTGACAATCTACCTCTATATGCTTCGTTCTCTCATGGAACACTGGATTACTAGCAATGTAAGTGGCTGTCTGATTATCACAAAACATTTTCATAGGGGTAGAAACTGGAAATCCTATTTCCTCTAACAATGAACGAAGCCACATCAATTCAGCAGCGGGTGTGGGCCATAGCCCTATACTCAGCTTCAGCACTAGATCGAGCAATGGTGGACTGTTTCTTACTCTTCCAAGTCACAAGATTTCCACCAAGAAAAGTCCAATAACCTGTGGTTGACCGGTGATCAATGACAGATCCAGCCCAATTTGCATCAGAAAAGGCAACCAAGTCCATACTTCGATTTGGTCAATAGATGAGCCCTCTTCCGGGCGCACTCTTGAGGTACCGAAGCACTCTCATCGCTGCGTCCCAATGAGCCTTCTTAGGAGACTGCATAAACTAACTCAACACACCAACAGAATAAGAAATATCAGGACGAGTAACAGTAAGATAAATAAGTTTCCCAATAAGACTCCTGTAACGATGGACATCATCTAACAAGTCACCATCATCACGTCCTAACTTCAATTGAGGATCCATGGGAATGTCGCTAGGTTTAGAAGCAAGCATGCCAGTCTCAGTTAAAAGATCTAACACATACTTTCTTTGTGACAAACTTACTCCTTGTTTACTGCAGATCACTTCAATCCCCCAAAAAATATTGTAGATCACCTAAATCTTTGGTTTGGAAAGATTTTTGTAAGTGTGCCTTAACTGTATGGATTGCATCAACATCATTTCCTAAAACAACAATATCATCAGCATAAACTGCCATAATGACAACACAATCACCCTGCCGTCTAACAAACATAGAGTGATCAGAATAACACTGTACAAAATCAAAAGACTCCATAGTCTTGCTAAATTTCTCAAACCCAGCCCGTGGAGACTATTTGAGTCCATAAATCGTTTTATGAAACCTGCAAACACGAACACTGTCCTCCCCCTGAGCAACATACCCTGGAGGTTGCTCCATGTAAACTTCTTCATGAAGATCACCATATAAGAATGCATTTTTTATGTCAAGCTGAAAAAGAGTCCAATCATAATTCACAGCCAAAGATATCAAAACACGGACGAGAATTAAGTCTTGCCACGGAGAAAAAAGTCTCAAAATAATCTACACCATATGTTTGTGTATAGCCCTTAGCCACCAAGCGGGCCTTAAGCCTTTCAACCGTACCATCAGAATGGTACTTAATAGTATACACCCACCGACAGCGGACCGCATCTTTCCCAGGAGGTAAGTTGACTAAAGACCATGTATGACGAGAATGTAAAGCATCCATTTCCACATCCATAGTGGCTTTCCAGCCAGGAATTTTAAGAGCTTCGGTATGATGGGTTGGAATATGAACGGCAGAAATAGACAAAGCAAGGCAACGAAAGCTAAGAGGGAGATGAGAGGTAGAAACAAAATTGGAAACAGGATAAACAATGTTAGAGTGTAAAGTGCAAGTACGAGTACCTTTCCTTAAAGCAATTGGTAAGTCATCTGAAGGCGGAGTGGGATCTCCACTAGAAGAATCCGCCGGTGGAGAGGATGAAGAAGGAACATCCGTAGGGCCAGCTTCAGGCTCCACTAAAGGAGAGCCGCTAATATTGTTAGGAAGAACTCTATTATCCACAATATGTTCTAGCAACTTATGTCTTCACTAATAAACCCGTAGAGGAACATTGCTAGTGGAAGGAACTAAAGAGGGAATAGGAGGAGTATCATCCAAAACACAGTTTTCAACAGACACAGATTGACTAAGATAATAAGGAGTGTCTTAAAAAAAGGTCACATCCGCACTTGTAAATTGTTTGCGAAGAACTGGATCATAACAGCGAAAACCTTTTTGAGTTCGTGAGTACCTGAGAAAAATACACTTAATAGAACGGGGGGAAAGTTTATCCAAAGGATGTGGTATGTGAACAAAACACACACAACCAAAAATTTTGGGTGGAACTGAAAACGGTTCTCTATGGGGAAAAACAATTGAAAAGGAGATTTTTCAGAAAGCAAAGGCATAGGCATGCGGTTAATTAAATGACCAGCAATCAAAATCGCATCACACCAGTAACTCTTTGGAACATTCATCTGAATCAAAATAGCGCGTGCAACCTCCAAGAGGTAACGATTTTTGCGTTCAGCCACTCCATTTTGTTGGGGAGTGAATGAACAACTGGTTTGATGATTCATTCCAAGAGAATCACACAAGTTAGATATATCATGTTGCACATATTCTAAAGCATTATCAGACCGAAAAATTTTAATAGGAAGAGAAAATTGAGTCCGAATTTCATGAATAAAACTTTTAAAAGTAGTTAAGAACTCTGTCCGATCCTTTAAGAGATACAACCATGTAAGACGGGAGAAATTGTCCACAAAAGTAACAAAATATCGAAAACCATGCCTATTACTAATTCTACAAGGGCCCCAAATATCGGAATGAACAAGAGAAAATAAGGACTCACTACGAGAGATAGAGCGTGGAGGATAGGTGGCACGATGATGCTTCCCTAACTCACACGCTTCACAATTTAATCTAGACACTGATTTAAAAGAAGAAAATAAAATTTTTAATCTAGGTAAAGACAGATGGCCTAAACGACAGTGCCACTGGAGAGAATCTACACAATCATCAGAAAGAGCCACAATAGGGGTAGCATAGTCCAGATAGTAGAGTCCGTTCCTTTCACACCCTCCACCAATCGTCTTCCTTGTGTGAAGGTCCTGGAAAACACAATAAGTGGGAGTAAAAGTCACATAGCAGTTTAGTGCTTTAGTTAATTGACTAACAGATAATAAGTTAAAAGGAAAGTTAGCAACATGAAGTACGGATGATAAAGTAAGAGAAGGTGTAGGAGAAACACTTCCAGAGCCTAGAATAGGTGCGGAAGTCCCATTAGCTATGACAACAGAATTTTTAGTGGTAGATTTAGAAAAAGAGCTAAAGAGTGATGACTTATCAGTCATATGGGAAGAGGCCCCTGAATCAATGATCCAAGGGGTGGGAGTAGAAGTGAGAAGTGCTGTGTTACCTGCATGAGAAAGTGTGGCAGCAGAAGTACTAGTGGATGTGGAAGCGCCAGTTTCAATATTTTGCAATCGGCGAAGGATTTGGCTTACATCATCTCTTAGAGTATTAGACAAGTCCCCTGAAGAAGATCCAAAACCACTATCGTTGTTTGCTACAGTAATCGTACCACCATAAAAAACGGCATGATTGGCAAGGTGCTTGGCTCACTCTGATTTTCCATGTTTGGCCCAACAAGCTTCCACTAAGTGCCCTGTTTTACCGCAATGAGTACAAAGTCGAGATGTCTTATCAGACAGTTGAACACCACGACCTCCAAAAGACCTACTAACTCCCCCTGAACCACGACCACGTCCCCTTCCATAAGAGGTAGTGAAGGCTGAATTTTCTCCTTTAGAACTTTTGTTTGGAGAACTCCCTTCAGGCAAGGCAATACGTTGAAGTCTAGAATATGATTCACTAAGATTAGGGACATGCTCACCAGCAAGAAGATGTCCTTTGTCAGATTTCAGTTCAAGGTTCAATCCTGCAAGAAATTTAGACACAAAAAATTCATTCCGTTGGGCCTTCAGCTTCTCTATATCAGTGGTGAGAGCTTGAAAGACATCCAACTCCTCCATCATGCCTTTAAAGGAGTTGTAATAATCCTACAGAGACTTGTCAGCTTGCTGAAATTGAAATAGCTTTTCATAAATACTAAAAATCCGAGTCTCTTGCAAATCATTCCATATTCCCTTTGCAGTCTTATGGAACATAACATTCGCTGCAATATCAGGTGCCATACTATTCCACATCCAAATTTTGATGATTGCATCATCTTGGATCCAACTAAAATAGGATTTGTCAGTCTCAGCAGGAGGTTCATCCTCAATGAACTTAAGCTTACCTTTTGCAAGTATGTACACCCGAACCGCTTGTGACCACAACAAGTAATTAGAACTACCTTTGAGCTTGATAGATGTAATTTGAACATTTACATGATCTCCTTGAGATCCTTTTAATTCAGCCGTACTCATGATTGAGTCACGTGTAAGTGAAGACATTAAATTGAGGTAGATCGCACTCAAATCAGTTTTCCAAAACTTGAAGTAGAATGAGCAGAAAAAAAATTCTGCAACCTTAGGACAGAATAGGAGAAGGAAAAAAAAAAAAAAAAAAAAGAGGTAACAAAGGTATCCAAGTTCTGGAATGTATAAGAGTAAGGTAATAGGTAGAGAAGATCAGTTCAAATGAATATCTGATCTAACCGTCCATAATATACAGCATTAGGTGGCTGCACACCAAGGAAATAGAAAACAAAAGAATTTCAGAAGATAATATTTAGAACAACACTATTTTGATTCAAAAAAGCTCTTATGCCATGTTTGAAAACAAGCTTTAAACAATCAAAATAGCAGTTGAACTTGAACAAAGAAAAGAGAGAAGAAGAAGAAGAGAAGAAAGATGAAGAACCAGTAGAAAAGACCTGTGATTCTTAGCTAAAGAGTCTAGAATCACAAAGCACTTTTATTTATAGCTTCTAATGAATCTAATACAACTTGAGAGACAAGTAATTGTCCTCTAGAAAAAAGGAAACAAAATACTACAGCTTTAGTAACTTCCTAACTCCTAAAATAGAAACTACCACCAAAATAGAAACTATACTTTCTGAAGAAAAAAAACTCCCAAAACTTATGTAGCAAGACTCCCACATTAGAAATAGAAAATATAATAAAAACAATAGCATAATACTGTTCACGTGAACAGTAACGTGAACAGTAAAACTTCCAAATTTACGTATACTTCAACAATTAAGGAAAGAGTTTCAGACTCAATGTCCTCAACAACATCCTCTTCACACGAGGGAGCGTCAATAGCAATTAAGAGTTAAGACTAGGTGCCCTACAACTGGAAGGGAAAGGGGTACACAATAAAGAAAACTTGTTGGCTGGCTCTTGCTATAGCTAAAAATTCCAAGAACAAGAGGGTTAGAGGAGCAAGGAAGAGAGAGAAATAAAGAGAGGGCTAAGGGGTGGGTTGGGCCATTGGCAAGGAGAGAGGCTTGGCCGAGACAGAAGGAAGGGGGGAGGGTAGATGGGGTAGGTCAAAGAGGGGGAAGGGGATTGGATAGATATGGACTAGGTTGGATTGAAAAGGGGAGAAGAAGAAAGGGATGAGGTAGAGAATGAAGAAAAGGGGAGTTTAGCTTGGCTTTGAAAAAACTGGACTAAGGGGTACAGGCCAAGGGAGGAGAGGTGAGCTGAAGGAAAGGGTTGGGTAAAGGAGACAGGAAGGGGAGAGTGGTGGAGAAGAAGATCTAGCTATAGGGAGTCTCTAATAAGAAAAGAAACAAGAACAAAGGAGGTAAAGAGTTAGTTGGGCTAGGCCTAGCAAGAGAAGGGAAAGAAAGCGGAGCATGCTAGGACAAATCAAGCCAACAAGAGGAGATGGGACCCACAGGGGTAGGGGTTACTCTATGAGGGACGAGAGAAAGGGGGTTTCTAGTAGAAGCACCACACGAAGAAATGCAGTTGTAAGATCACGAGAAGAGAGGTAGAGGGGGATTCAAGCGTTGTAGCAATGGGAGAGGAAAGGGAGGCCAAGCCAAGCGTGGAAGCTAAGGTGGAGCAGTAGGAGACGATAAAGCAAAGGGTGCTAAGGAACCAGGGGGTGTAAGAAAGGCAAGGAAATCAGTGAGAGCAAGGAAAGGCAGTGACTCCATAAGACAACTAGGGCAGAGCGGGTTAGGACCTCGAGTAACAGGTTCCGATGGAAATTCATATTCAACAGAGCTTGACAAGACTGATAACCGGTTCTGATTAGCCCTAACAAGTCTTTCCAACAATCCTTTTGCCGAAGAGGGACTCCATCCTTGTTGTAACAACGAGTATTAGACCTGCCTCTAGAGGATTTCATACAACATCTACAATGGGGGTTCCTACATTAGTGCCGACAGAAGAAGTGTGGAGGGTCTCTGGAGTTGGTAGGGACTTATAGTTCACAAAGGAGGGTGGCCGAAACTCTTAGATTTGAGACAGTTGGGGGTTTCCATTTGAATCACACCTCCTGGTTGAAGCTGAACTCCAATTCTTCTTTGATGGAGATAGAAGAGGGGAGTGGTTTCTTAGCTAAAACAGTGTCCCAACAAAAATTGTTGGGGTAAGACTGCACCACCCCTAGACTTTGCTTATGCAGGAGCCTTTAGCACCGGGTTTTCCCTTCTAGTGGTTTCTCAGCCAAAATATCTATACAACTTCTCGCGAATGTAAGATGGTCTTTCTTCATCGTGATGGCATCAAATAAGATGGGAGTGCCTAGAGCAAAGCCAACAATAGTTAGAGCACCAATAGTAAGAGAGGAAGACTTGACAATGAGAGCCAAAGGGGAAGGGAGAAGCAGTCCTCATGGTTGAGCTGCAACTTACGATGTTAATGACACAAAAAGAGGGGGCTATCAACCAAGACCTTCCCTTGAGAGCTCGGTCTTATCTTCATCAGCTATAAACTTGAAGAGGAAGAAGTCGTGGTTTAGAAGGTATATCTCCAAAGTACCAGTAGGCTTCCACTGCTTAGAAAAGGAGGCCTAGACAATGGGGAATGAAGGCCTTAATCCTAGGAAATTACCCACCAAGCAACAGCTCCAGTTGGCAGCTTCATCGTCAAGAACACCTTCTAGGCAAAAACAGTGACTTGGCCATCAATGATAATGGAAGGGATGAGCTGCAGAGGGATTCCAGCACTAGAAGGATTGGGGGGGAGGGAGAAGAGAGTGGCCTATGGGGTAGAAGATGAGGAAGAGAAGTTTAAGAGGTTAGAGGTGGAGCAAAAGAGGTGGCTGGGGGTTATGTCATCTCATCCTCCTCTCCCAAACCCAATTGCAGATAAGCTTGAATAGAGTGAATGTACAAAATCCATTTTTCCTATTGGTTACCAAACGATATTTTATTTCGACCCAAAATAAATTTAGTAATGATTTTTAAAAAGTAGTTTAAAGTCAAAAATGAAAACCATGCCTAAGAGAGAGCCTTCAGTTTTGTATTTTTTTTAAACCCGTTGTAAATAGAAATAGGTTGTATCATCAAGCACTACCAAAAATATTGTTGCAAGGCAGCAGTAGTATTATTTATTTCATTAAGGATAGAAATGTCTTGTTTAGGTTCTTTTATTGTCCTATTTCCAATTATGTTTCATATCAGTCCCTATCCCCAGAGTTTCAAAATTTCATTTCCTCTTTGTCCACTACCTTTATTCCTAACACATGGTAGGAAGCATTATCTTACTCAAATTGTTAGGAAGCAAGGAAATGATAGCTCTGGGAGAAAAAAGGATGTGGAAATTAATGTCTTTGCCTGTAGGAAAGGAGACTGTTGGGTGCAAATGGGTATTTGTCATCAAGCACAAGGTCGATTGAACAGTGTAGCGATACAAGGCAAGATTGGTGGCCAAGGGCTTCACTCAGACTTATAAGATAGATTATCAGGAGACATTTTCCCTAGTTGCCAAGATAAATACAGTTCAAGCTAATCTTATGTGTGCAATGAATAAAGGGTGGAGCTTTTGTAAAAATGCTTTCCTCCATGGAGAGATTCGAGAGGAAGTGTACATGGATATACCACCCGGTTATGCTACTACTGAGACTTGGGGAAAAACGTGCGAGTTTAAGAGGGCATCATATGGGCTAAAGCAATCTCCAATATCTTGGTTTAGAAGGGTTCCATAAAGCCATGATCTTGAATGGCTACAAACAAAGCAATGCAAACCATACTTTGTTCATAAAAAAAGATGGTTCCCATACTACTGGACTTCTAGTGTATGTGGCTAATATTGTGATAACAGGCAGCAGTGAGGATGAAATTTAAGCCTTGAAAACCTTTTTGGGAACTGAATTTGAGATCAAAGATATGTGAAAACTTAGATACTTCCTAGGATGGAGTTGGCATATTTGGCTAGTGGTGTCTCTCTCTCTCCAAAGAAGTATACTCTAAATCTACTAAAGGAAATTGGGATGTCAGGGTGGAAGCTAATAGAGACTCCTATTGAGCCCAATCTATACCTGAAGACAAAAGAAGTAGAACCTATTGATAAGACAAGCTATCAAAAGTTGGTCAGGAAATTGATCTATTTGTCACACAACAGACCAAATATCACATTTGCAATTAGTCTTGTAAACTAGTATATGCATAATCCATATTCTTCACATCTGGATGCAATATACCAGATCTTGAGATACTTGAAGGCTACTTTAGGGAAAGCCAATTTGATTTCAGCTCATAGACACCAAAGAGTTGAGGCGTGCATAGATGCAAACTGAGTAGGGTGTCTGGATGATAGAAGATCTACCTCTGGCTACTGTGCTATGTAGAAGGCAATTGGGTGGCTTGGAGGAGCAAAAAGTTGGCAGTGAATGCAAGGTCCAATGCTAAAGCCAATTTCAGGGCATTGGTTTAAGGTATTTGTGAAGTACTGAAGCTGAAGGGGCTGCTTCAAAAGCTTGGGACAGAATTAGAGACACTAATACAACTGTACTCAGATCAGCAATCAGCATAGCTCATAATTCGGTACAGCATGATAGGACTAAGCATGTGGAGATTGACAAGCACTTCATCAAAGAAAATATTGAGGCTGGACTAATTCAGATTACGTTTGTTACCTCTTGACGATCAACATGATGATATTTTGACAAAGAGCTTGAGTACCAGAAGTTTCAATGACATCATTGTCATGCTGGGCATGACAAATATCTATGCTCCAACTTGAGGGGGAGTGTTGTAAGACAACAGTAATATTAGGGGCAGCAGTAATATTAGTCAATTTCATTAAGGGTATAACTGCTTGTTAGGTTCTTTTATTATTTTCTTTGTAATATTCCCACAATGGGAAGATCTATTCTATTTTTAGTAAGTTTCTAATATGAATAAAGGACATGTTGTGTCTCTTAGACACAAGTCACGATATCTCAAAATATTACAACAAATATTTATCTGGGTACAAATAAAAAATTAAACTACATCAAAGACTACCTTAGACCGCTTAAGCACCACCCACAAAAACCTAAATCAACCTAGTAATCCATTATGGGCAGTATATGGTTCAGTTAGGAATTAGTTATTGACTGGTCAATCTACTAAGGTGTCAGATCCACACTAGGATCACTTGATTAAGCCCGGCACATTAGTACACAGGCTAGCCATGCTTCAATAGCAAGCAAGATTGGTTCTACTGAGCTGGACCTGGAATTGACACCCCAAGAAAAGAAAAGCCTATAAATGTTTAGATGTATCACCCTCCCCATATTAAAAAAGGACCCGGAAAAAGAATAAAATTGTAATAAGAGGCCGACTCAACCCTCAATTGGTTGTGCCCCCTTGATAGATAACAAAATGGCCATGACTTAACCTAATGAAATGGAATTGACTTACAAACCAGAATGTACTAACTTTTAAATGCTTTTAATTATCATTGCTTCTTTCTATGTTTATGTGAATATTCTGGGATCATGAATTCATGATTAGCTTTATTCAAACTACGCTGCTGACATTACAGGACATGTCTCTGTTCTCTCTGATTTCACTCCTAATTTGACACAAAGGAATACATTTAATTGGAAAATCTTCTGCAAAATTTAAGTCTTGTAAAATTTTATTTGTTGAAAAATGTTCCAATGCCTGTATATTTACCCCCCAAAAAATAATAATAATTGTGGAAAATCTTAGAATCATATCATAATATTTTATTAGTATCTTTAATCTAAGTAGATCATATTGTAATATTCTATTATAGGTATTTTTCTTATTGTATTTTTCTATTCTAGATAGATTACTCATTTATTGCAATCTTCTAGTCTAGGTAGATTTCTCATTTATTCTAATCTTCTAGGTAGGATATTATTTCCTATTATGTAGATAGTAGTTGTATAGGATATCTTCCTATTCTATAGATGGCAGCTGTATATCTTCTTTCCTATTTCATAGATAGCAGCTATGTATATATTGATTGTAAAGTTCTAAATAAAATATAGAAGAATCAAACACTTCAATTCCTATTTCGTCTTGGTATCAGAGCCAACCAATCTTGGGATTGCTGTCCAGCTTTCAAGCCTTCATTGCCTTTAATCTCTGGTGTTTCCGCCACATAGAGATTATTCTTCCTTTGGCCTTTATCGCCATTATTTATTCTGCTCTGTTCTTCTTCTTTTTTCCTAACGTGAAAAACAGATTTTTTCTTTCTCCGTCTTGTCTGTCGTTCTACTGCATCTTTGGTTGCTATTTTACATACTATTTTTAAGCACCTACAAAGAGTATGTCAAAACCAAGAGAGGTTACTTCCGAAACTGCATTTGATCAGACAATCAAAAATCTGCAGAATGGAGAATTGCAGAATATTCAATTTGCCTACAGGCTCAATGGAAAAAGTTATTTAAAATGGTCTCAACTCATTCGGACCATTCCGAAGGGAAAAGGAAAGATAAGCCACCTAACTGGAGATGGACCGAAACCAGGAGATCCAAAATATGAAGCATGGGATGGAGAAGATTCTATGATTATGGCATGGATGTGGAATTCTATGATTCCAGAAATCAGTAATACATGCATGTTCTTGGCAACTGCCAAAGACATCTGGGAGGCTATCCAACAGACGTATTCTAAGGCGAGAGATGCGGCCCAAGTCTACGAGGTCAAGGTTAAAACAGTAGCAGCCAAACAAGGAAATAAAACAGTTATGGACTATGCCAACCAGCTGAAAGCTTTGTGGCAAGAGTTGGATCATTACCGAGTCATCAAGACGAAGTGCTCTGAGAATGCTGCAGTAGTAAAGCAGTATATTGAGCAAGATAGAGTCTATGATTTTTTGGTAGGGTTAAATCCTGAGTTTGACCAAATAAGGGTTCAGATTTTCAGAAAACCAAATGTGCCGTGCTTCAATGAAGTTGTAGCATTGGTTCGAGGGGAAGAGAGTAGAAGAGGACTGATGTTAAAGCCTACAAGTGTTGATAGTTCAGCAACGGTATCTCAAGGTGGAAAGCATTCAACTCCCACAACCAACAAGGCATTTGCTGCTGAAAGTGGAAAAACTGGGCAATCCAAACAGCAAAACAAAGACAATATATGGTGTACCTACTGCAAGAAAGCTCGTCACACACGGGAAAGATGCTGGAAACTTCATGGTAAACCTCCTAGCCGAGAGTGGGGGCACAAAGGAGAGCAATCTGGAAATAATGGTCAGGTGCATGTTACATCTGCACAGCAACCTGAAGCCACTAATAAAGAGGTCGCTAGCCTTAATCAGGACATAGAGCGTGTAAATACTCTTTTGAGCAACCTTAACAAAAAACCAGGTACATGTTCTTTGGCATATTCAGGTGAGTTTCCACTTTCTATTGGATTAAATGTCTTTAGTAATTCTCTTCCAAGCCCCTGGATCATAGATTCAGGTGCAACTAACAACATGACACACTCACCAAATCTGTTCACCGCATATTATCGTTGTCCAAGTAGTAGGCATGGTGAGAGATCTCGCGAGATATCTCGTTTTTTCACATAGGCGAGACGAGATGGAGGTCGAGAGCAGAGAGTTGAGATATCTTGCTCGAGATCTTGCCATATTTCACTATATCTCGCCATATCTCGCCCTGAATCTCGCTGGAACTCTCAATGTTTGCCTTTTTTTTGTGAATTTTGGCTGAATTTTCACTTGCAACTACTCTTAGTACATCTACACCATCAAAGGAAGATCAATCATTCTCTACTTGTCTTATGAATTTATGATTAATGACTTATATAGAACTTCTAAGGGTTGTATAGTTTTATTATTCTATTCTTGAAAATTGAGATTTTGATACTCATATGGATGGAATTTTGATAACGTTTAAGTTAGTTGATGCATTTGATATACTTGCTTTTCATTTATATGCCTTAAAGGTTCTATATTACATGTTGTATAACATTGCATTCCCTAATCCTATTACATTTCAGTTTCACTATGGGTAGACTTATAAATCATACATAGGGTTGTTTCTAACAAATCCAAAGCACCAATGTGTTCAAAAGGCCTTAAATAAGTTAAAATACCAAGTTTCAACCCAACAAGGACCCTAAAACCCACCGAGATGAGCCACCGAGTTTATGCCAAAAAATAGTATATCTCGACCGAGATCTCACCGAGATGGTCAAGATCTCTCTTTTTCAAGGTGGTGAGATCTCTCTCTCGAGCGAAATCTTCTACCATGGTAGTAGGAAGATAGCTACTGCTGATGGCTCGTTAACTACTATGGCTGGAACTGGAAATATTGAGCTCAACTCATCCCTCACCTTGAAAAATGTCTTACATATTCCTAGACTATCTGCAAATCTCATTTTTGTGAAGAAATTCACGCAAGATTTACGTTGTAATGTAGTCTTTCACCATATTTATTGTGTATTTCAAGACAAGGATTTGGGGAGGATGATTGGACATGCTAGAGAAAGGGATGGACTCTACTACCTTGAGGCACCAAGCCAATCACATGCTACTAATGGTAGTCCTTCTCAAACCAATAAAGAAAAAATCTGGCTTTACCATCACAGACTTGGACATCCTTCCTTTAGGGTAATCAATCTTTCGTTTCCTTCTTTGTTTCAAGGCATACATGTTGATGAGTTTCATTGTGATGTGTGTGAGCTTGCTAAACACAAACGTGTACCACTTCCTTTAAGCAAGAAAAGAAGTTCCATTCCCTTTTATCTCATTCATAGTGATATTTGGGGTCCTTCTAGAATTCCTAATGTGTCTGGGGCTAGGTGGTTCATGTCATTCATTGATGATTACACTCGTGTCTCATGGATTTTTCTACTAAAAAACAAATCCAACGTTAGTTGTGTTCTTCCCAACTTCCATTCCATGGTTAAAAACCAATTTGGAGTTAGTATAAAAAGATTTAGATCTGATAATGCTAGAGACTATTTCAATCAAATTCTAACTCCATTCTTTCAAAGGGAGGGAATTATACATGAGTCATCGTGCGTTGATACCCCACAACAAAATGGAGTAGCTGAATGGAAAAATGGCCACCTTCTTGATGTAAATAGAGCCTCCCAATTCCAATACAATGTGCCTAAATCATTTTAGGGGGAAGCAGTCCTCACAGCAACTCATCTCATAAATCGGCTGCCTTCGAGAGTCTTAGGATTCAAGAGTCCAATGGATGTCCTTTCCCAGTTCTACCCAAACCTACAAACGACAAATAACCTTGTTCCTCGAATTTTTGGGTGTGTCTCATTTGTTCATATCCATGGACCACATCGGGGTAAATTAGATCCTAGAGCACTCAATTGTTTATTTATAGGATATTCCTCCACTCAAAAGGGCTATAAGTGCTATCACCCTCCTTAAAAAAGGTTCTATGTTTCCATTGATGTCACTTTTCATGAACATCGTCTTATTTTTCCACACCTCATCTTTAGGGGGAGCATTCAATAATGGAAGATAAGAATGGGAATTTCTTACTTGACTTAGAGTTCACTCCCAAATACTTCACTATGTCACCTGAGTCAAACTGTGAACAACCTAAACTTGTGTCAGAATCACCTATGTCAAACTGTGAACAACATGAACATAGGTCAAACTTTGAAATGGAAGAGCCTATTTTTGATATTGAGCATGTGAGATTTGGCAAAGGAAAGGTGTTCTCAAGGAAGAACATCTTGTTCCAGAATTAGTGCAAGTTCAAGACTCCAACCCAAATTCTGGAAATGAGGTGCAAATGACTAATCCTTCACTACAAACCAAATCTGATGTGCCCACCAATAGTAATGAACTAGACCTTCCTATTGCCATTAGGAAAGGCACTAAAGAATGCACAACAAAACACATGTACCCTCTTGCCCAATTCTTGTCCTTTAAACATTTTTCCCCATCTCATAGAGCCTTACTGATAAGTTTAAACACCATTGCTATTCCGAACACCTTATTCGAGGCTTTATCCTATAAGGAGTGGAAGCAAGCTATGAATGTGGAGATGGAAGCATTAGAAAGCAATGGAACCTGGGAACTTATAAGGTTACCAGAAGGGAAGAAACTTGTGGGGTGCAAATGGGTCTATACATTGAAGTACTGAGCAGATGGATCTTTAGAAAGGTACAAAGCAAGGTTGGTAGCCAAGGGCTACACCTAGACTTACGGGATTGACTACCTTGAAACATTTGCTCCAATTGTAAAAATGAATACTGTCAGAATCTTACTATCCTTGGAGGCAAATTATGGTTGGGACTTGCAACAGTCTGATGTTAAAAATGCATTCTTGCATGGTGAACTAAAGGAAGAAATTGACATGAAGGTTCCACCGGGTTATGAGAAGGATTTAGCTGCTAATACTGTATGCAAGTTAAAAAAGGCTTTATATGGACTCAAACAGCCACCGCGTGCATGGTTTGGCAGATTTACTAAAGTCATGATTAGTATGGGTTACAAGCAAAGTCAAGGAGACCATACATTGTTCATCAAGCACTCATCATCAGGGGGAGTCACGGCACTACTTGTGTATGTTGATGACATAATAGTGATAGGAAATGAAGAAAAAGAGAAACAAAATTTGACTCAATGCTTGGCTAAGGAATTTGAGATCAAGGCTTTAAGAAGATTAAAATACTTCCTTGGCATTGAAGTTGCTCACTCTCAACAAGGCATTTTCATCTCTCAACAAAAGTATATCACTGATCTCCTTAAAGAAACAGGAATGGCCGCGTGAAAACCAGCAAGCACTCCAATAGATCCCAACAATAAACTTGGGAATGCAGAAGAAGATGTTGTTGTGGACCGAGAGATGTATCAAAGACTAGTAGGAAGACTAATCTACTTGTCTCACACAAGGCCAGACATAGCATATGCAATTAGTGTATCAGCCAATTCATGCACACTCCAAAGGAAATTCACTTGCATGCAGCTCACCGTGTGCTACAATATTTAAAAGGGACGCCAGGGAGAGGTCTTTTATTTAGAAGGAATAAAGGAATGATACTAGAAGCATACACTGATGCTGATTATGCAGGGTCAGCAGTAGATAGAAGGTCAACCACAGGATATTGCACCTTTCTTGGTGGCAATCTTGTGACATGGAGGAGCAAGAAGTAGAATGTTGTGGCCCGGTCAGGTGTAGAAGACGAATTCCGTGCAATGGCTCAAGGAATATGTGAATTACTTTGGTTGAAGATTATCTTAGAAGACCTAAAGGTTGAATGGGGTGGACCAATGAGACTCTACTGTGACAACAAATCAGCAATCAGTATAGCACAATAACCCTGTTCAACATGACCGAACCAAGCACATTGAGATTGACAGACACTTCATCAAAGAGAAGCTGGATAGCGGACTGATTTGTACACCGTATGTGTCTACACATAGTCAACTTGCTGATGTACTTACTAAAGGATTGAGCAGCTCAGCATTTCAGAATTGCATATCCAAGCTGGGAATGGAGAATGCCTATTCACCAGCTTGAGGGGGAGTGTGGAAAATCTTAGAATCATATCATAATATTTTATTAGTATCTTTAATCTAAGTAGATCATATTGTAATATTCTATTATAGGTATTTTTCTTATTGTATTTTTCTATTCTAGGTAGATTACTCATTTATTGCAATCTTCTATTCTAGGTAGATTTCTCATTTATTCTAATCTTCTAGGTAGGATATTATTTCCTATTCTGTAGATAGTAGATGTATAGGATATCTTCCTATTTTGTAGATGGCAGCTGTATATCTTCTTTCCTATTTCATAGATAGCAGCTGTGTATATATTGATTATAAAGTTCTGAATAAAATATAGAAGAATCAAACACTTCAATTCCTATTTCGTCACTAATAATAATTAGAAGTTTTCCAATATTAAAATGTTCCAGGTAATAATTTACCTAAAAGAAGGCATAGTAAAAAATAAGAATTATTTTTGGATCTCAGATGATAGAAGTTTAGTATTGATGCATTCTTTGTTGAAATATATACAAAATGTAAATCTAGTACTAGATTTGTCTTGGAATAAACGTTTTTCTCACCCATTGCAACAACAAGAAGCCTTGTCCCAACTAAATGGGGTTGGCTACATGATTCTTCTCACCCATTGATTTCATATATATTGGTGAAATTCATTTGGTACATTAACCTCCAAAAAGAGTTTATGGAATGTGGACCGATTAAGCCTGGATTTCTTTTAAAATCATTCCAGAAATCAGCGTAAGGAAAAAAGGACATAAAAATATGACTAGGCAGCATTTTTACCTCTGCAGTCGTTCCAAACCCAAAAAGTTGTGGCTTTGAAACCCTCCTTTGGGTGAAAGAATAGAAGCTTGCTTGGTTGGTAAGAACTTATTTCCTACTTCGTCTGTGCTGGTTATAAGTCCACATGCATTGCAAAGAGACTCCATATCCGACTCCTGAAAAGTCCAAATCCATGTTTTAATTGAAAATCGATCAACAATCAGTGCAAAGTTTCTTGTAAGTTTCTCAATTAGTTGAGAAAGCATACCTTCATCCTCAGTAATTTGGATAGCTGAGCTAGTGGGTATGGGCTCAACTTGTAGCCAGCATGATTGATACAAGCTACCACAAATATCCGAAGCTTTTTATAATGAAGATGTAGCAAGGAATCAATTAATTTTTTCGTTGATGCAAAGACAACAAAAACAAAATGAGAAAGAAGAAAAATAAAGAACAGTAACCCCCCCCCCTCAAAGAAAGCAAATTATATCTGATGAATGAAATGTATATAGTTTTGGAGCATTAATAATTGGAAAACTAAGTCTACAATTGCAATTGCATGGTGATGGTCCAGGCTCTAAACTAAACATAAGAAGTCCAGAAGCATGCAAATCATGGTGGCAATGATTTTGGAAGCTTCATAGTGCAGGGAATAGAAGAATAAGTTAAAAAAATGACATGGAAGAATTTTCTTCAAAGCAAAAGTCTTGCAATGCAGATATACCTACCTCATTGATACAAGGTTCCAAAAGGCAATACTGCAGATAGGAAGACTCAGATGCTATTGTATCGAAGAAACGTTTATAATTGCCTAGGCGGAACAACCTGGAGAAAAAATTGGGCAAACTTCACGGAACCATCTTAAATCCAAAAATAATGGGGAAAAAGTAGTGCATTGTATACTCAGACTAGCATTTTAGCAGGAATTAAAAGCAGAGAATATTCAAGAATAGTCACCTGAAAGAAATACAGTAAGGAACAAAGTCTGAAATTTTCTACTGTGTTGTTACCTTAAAACTCTCCGAGCAAAGCACATTTCCTTCGATTTAAGAATGGGAGAGGGCAGTCGCTGAAACCACAAAGACAATGAATCCCCCTGTACGTTGATGTTAAACCTCTAATTAATGTTCCTTCCTTTTTTCCTTTTTTTTTTTTTTTTTTTTGGGGGGGGGGGGGGGATGTGATCAATTATTTAATCCCCATCCAGCCTGAGTATTGTCCCAACAAAGAAGTTGAAAATCTCAATAACATAAAAATGAAGACATACAGACCATTGATTGGCTGTTAGAACCAAGGTGAAGAAGTACATTAAATGAGTAGAACTCAGCTTCGTTCTTGCTGATGGAGTTGGACTTACGGTTGGCATTGTACATGCCATATAGAGATGAAAGGGACTTTCTGAGTTGCTCCAGATTGAGATACTGCATAGAAGAGATATTTGGATTGCTTTTACACCAAAGAAGCTTGTGATGTGATACTATGTGGAATTTAACCTGTCAGGTAGGATGTATCAGTATTCATACCCTGAGTCACAGGCTTCAGCCCCTTCAATGTTGACCAACAAGTAGTTGACATCATTCAGTAAATTTTTAATTCTATCAGTAGCATAGTAAAATGTAGAAGTAATTTCATGTGATTCATGCATGAGGAATGATAACAGAAAGAAACAATAAGAAATTTTTTTACTTTCGTTCATACATCCTATTCAATGATCTCAAACTGTTCCAAAAACTTTACAAGAACTCTTTTGGGGGGGTTTGGGGGTTGACTTTCAGTACCTTTAAAACCAGAGCCACTAATTGTAACTAAAGCAACTTTTTTGAGAACGGAATAATTGGAGACAACGAAAACAAGATAGAAGAGGAGGTTTTTGTTTTTCCTTTCTCAATCTGGGGGACAAAATAAAGGTTAATGGGATATATATATTACAGTGCACCAGTGTTTGCTGCTGACCCTAAGCCCGGGTAAAGGAGGAGGGTAGATGCGTCAGGTCGGGCAGCCGGCACCAGAAAAAAATCTAGAAACTCTTTTCATGGATTAGACTTAAATAGAACTGATTGGAGGGCAAGAATCCATGTAGCTGACCCCATTTAGTTGGAAAAAGGCTAAATGTAGTTGTTGTTGTTATATATGAGAGTACAATACAGTCCCAACACACAACAACAATAAGCCTTAGTCCCAACTAAATGGGGTCGGCCACATGGATTCTTGCCCTTTAATCAGTTCTGTTCGAGGCCATGCTAGATACAAGGCCTAAGCTATACATATCATTTTTCACCACTTCTCCTAAGGTTATCTTAGGTCTACCCCTAGCTCTTCTAGTTCCTTCAATATGGATTATATCACTTCTCCGTATAGGGGCATTTATAGGTCTCCGTTGAACGTGGTCGTGCCACCTCAAACGACTTTCTCGAAGCTTATCACTTATGGGAGCAACTCCCAGACCAACTATAATATGATCATTTCTTATCTTACCCATCCTAGTTTTGCCACTCATCCATCTTACCATCCTCATTTCTGCTATACTAAGTTTATTTATATGATTCTTTTTAACAGCCCAACACTCCTTTCTTTTGAACCGCTTAAATTGTGACCGCAACGACGGGCTGATTTCTTGCCTTTTGCTTAGACACTACCGTTTGCGCCTTTTGCGCCATATTGCCGCCTAGATGCAAGCCCGCTTTTTAACATTTTGTAATTTGTGCTATTATTTTTCTTTTTTTGTTAATCTATTTATTCTCAATACCGTATATAAATTTAATATGTGCCTTTCGATCGCCCGTGCCTCGGCCGTGTAACGCCATATTCATGATTCCCATGTCTCTCTTTCTTTCATTTTCATTTTCATTTTCCACATTGATTCGATATGTCTACTCTATTATTGTTATATCTTATGATCTTGATGAGGTGGTTATGTTCTTATTCTTTTTTGGATAATTTTTCATATTGTGATTCTTGTGTTTTTTTGTTTTTATTTTTATGAATATGATTGTTGAATGTTTGTTTAGTACTTTGTTTATTATGTATTTATTAAAGTACTTTAAAAGTAGTTATATTAAAAATATTGACTAAACCGCTTTGGTCGCTTTATTGCCGCCTAAGCCGCTTAGTCGCCTAATCGCCAAGACGGAGCCCCAATTGCTTTGGTCGCTTTGCCGCTTTAATAACCATGCTGCACCGTACATCATAGCTGGTCGAACAACGGTTCTATAAAATTTTCCTTTAGCTTTAATGGAATACGCCAATCACATAAGACCCCGGATGCACCTCTCCCCTTCATCCACCCTATTTTAATTCTTTAGGAAACCTCATCCTCTAAATCACCTCTTTTACTTATGATTGAACCTAGGTACCTAAAACAATCACTCTGAGGAAATGTAGTCCCAACACACATTATCTACAAATATGTTTCACATATCAAATTCACAACACTTCAAGAAATGTATCCTTGATATGAAGCTTGTGTATCATAGATTCCTGAATTTCTCAAGATACAATCACATTAAGAACTATTGATAATTTCTTAAGAGTAACAGTGATACCCTTCCTAAAGGCTGTCCATCTTGGGCATTTTAGATGTCCGAAAATGTTAGTTTCTTTTAAGAATTTTAATTCCATTACTTACAAACATCGAGTCAGTATTGAAGATTATAACAGACTCGAAAAACAATTTAGAGAGGATATTCGAGTACTGATGAGTGATGACAACTTTCCTAGAAAATGTGAGCAATGAATACAATCTTCAGGGAACAAATGTGCAGTCAATCAGGGGTTCCCTTTGATAACTCTTACTGGAGTATTGACAGTAACCCTTGTAGCTGTGACCCGAGAAACCTCTCTACCACATTTGGATAGAGAACAACCTCACAAGATGGACTAAAATTCAAGATCTTTTTGCCAAATCTGGCACTCCACTATATTTGAAGTAGACAGGCATATTGACTGCAAGCTGAAAATGATTACCCCATTGGAAGAACTAACACAGTTTAGATTGTTGGGATGTCTCAATCCTTTGCATCTGGCTTCTGCGGCCTCTCCCTAGGGGCAAGTTGCTTCTGTAAATTTACTTTCCTTTTTCCGCTTCCCCTTTTCCTTGGGTTTCTCTCTTCCATTTAATTCTGCTCTCCTTTCTCTAATACATTTATCCATACCCATCCCAAAATTCAAGATACAGGATCTGAAAAAAGCATAAACAGGATCTGACCATTGCCAATGGCTACCTCATAATTTCAACAGAATCTCATCGATCCTTACTCCTAAATGATGAGGTAAGATCCTTTATCAGCATCCACAACCTTACAAGCACAATAACTTGGAATGCAAACCATAGTTTTGCATCTGCACTTTGCAGAGTAGCTTTTTCGGTAATTTTCCATTCGAAGGTGAAATTTCATAGTATTTTCATCAATAGAACTATGATACTCTAGATCTCATAGACCTCTCTTGGGTGATGACTTTTCTAAATAATAGTGACACAACTCAAGGCCTCAAGTAGGAAATGCACAGAGCATGTATAATAAAAATCACAGTCGTTGTGTACTCGTGTATGCTATGTAGAGCAAGTGAATGGAAAAGAGGAGCACTTATACAATCCTTCATTGTCTTCACTCGAGCTGTAGATTTTGTGCATTTGAATGCCGACAGTTTTCAATCCAAATCAATCATCTCCCAACTAAATGGTGTTGCCTAAATGGACCTCGCTCTCGTATCAACCCTATTTGAAGTCATACATGATACAAGTGCTATGCTACACGTCTTTCCTCACCATTTCTCCTATGAAATGTTAGGCCTGCCTCTTTTAGTTTCGACAATCCAAATAGAGTCATTCCTCCATACAGGCGCATCTTGAAGCCTCCATTGCACATGGCCATACCCCTCAAACAACTTTTTCATAGCTTATCATGTGTTGGAGCAACCAACAAATCATTGGTAATATTTCATTTCTTACCAAATCCTCACTAGTTTTGCCACATCCATGATCCATCTCTCTACTACAGATCCATCTCATCTCCACCGCAGTTAGTCTATTGACATTTCTTGAGAAGCCAAAATTGCACATCATACATTATAGCCATTAGACAGTCCATTTTTTATTAAAAAAAAAAAAAAAGCTTTAAAGGACTCATGCCAATCCATTGACAATTTGACATTTCTTGAGAAGCCAAAATTGCACATCATACATTATACCCATTAGACAGTCTTTTTTTAATTAAAAAAAAAAGCTTTAAAGGACTCATTCCGATCACACAAGAATGAGCACAACCTCTCCACTACATCCATACAATTTACATTCAACGAGCAATATCACCCTTTTTATCACCTTGATCAGCCCATATCACAAAGACACCCCCCTCGGGCACCATATCATACAACCAAATTTCAAGAAAACCTTTATTTGTCCCAAATGAGTTGGTTCCCTTAAAAGATCTTGGAAAAAGTGACCATCTTTAAATTGGCGCTGCATCATAGGGTTTAGCGTTGTCTTGCAGGTGAGGTTTTGGGCTAACTAGGATCCTATGGGGCTGGGAATGCAATGGTGAAACTATGGTGAATTTCAGTAAAAAGGGAAAAAGTTCCTCCTGCAAAGATTTCAGAGCAAACTCACTGAATTAGGTTTTAAGGATTTAGGGACACAATTTGGGCTGTCCCTGGGATCAAACCTAGTTATAAAACCTAAGAGATGCTACTTAAATCTGGTTGAATCCTAAGATACTGGGATTTGTAATTGTCAGGTTTGGGATTGTCGTTGATGTTTTGAGGTGACTGATCATAATGAATGAAACTTAAAAGAGGAAAGTAGATGATGACATAGGGATATGACCCATCAAGTTTGGTTGGTTTGGATGGATAAATCAGAAAATATGGGTTTTCTAAGTGTCAAGGTTTTAGGATGTTCGAAAATTCAAAATGTAAATAAATAAATAAACACAAATAAATAAGGTGACAGGAGTATTAGGAGAAGGGGAATGGGTATGCGGGCAGCCAAAAACCTGGATGCAGGAGCCTTGCCTTGAACTGTGGAGCTGTTGGAGTTGACTGGTGTAGGTTGAAATCCACAACGGAAGTAAGGATCTTGCTTGACTTCACAAAGAACCTTTCCTCAAACACTAGAAGGTCCTTACCAACAGCTGACACTATTTCTCACCAAGAAGACTAAAGAGATCATAAATTCAGAGCACAAGGCTGAGAGAAGTTCATAAAAATAAGCTGGAGTCAATTCCAATAGATGGGGGCCTCCCAAAAGACTTGCAAAATGAAAGCCTATTGAAATCAGGACTTGGATCAAACTTATCTACGAAAATAAACAGCAACTGACTAGGTCTACATAATTAGACCTCTACAACTATGGACCCCAAATCATGTGGGCTTTGTTGTACAAAGAACTGACTCTAAATAGAAGACTAACAACCTAAATGACCTTGCTTCCCTTGCTAAAAATTGGGCCAAACTATTACAACTGAAAAACAAAACCATGGAAAAACAATAATGAGTTGAGGTGCTGCCGGGCAGGAAGCTTAGGGGCTTCACCAAGGCTTCTAAGGGCAGGGCAGCAAGTCTAGGGGCCCTAATTAGGGGCTAGACTGAATTTCAACCTCAGGTTAGAAAATCAACCTATTCCAATCAATGTTGTCAAAGCGTCCGCTTAGGCGCGCCTAGGCGGCAAGGCGGTTTTTCAACCACTTAGTTTTGAACCGCTTAATTGACCACCTTTTTTTCCCCCACTTTGTCACCTTGTGCGCCTTATTACCACCTAAATGCTAAAGCAACTGCTTTTTTTACATTTTGTACATAATATATTTTTTTCTTAACTTTTCTTTTAAATCAAAATTTATTCAACAAAGCCGTATATAAATTTAATAGCTTAGTCATTTCGAAATCGAGACCCAAATTGCAAAGGAACTCCAAGGCCCAAAGTGACATAGGACCTCTACAAGCTCCGGGGGGCTGCCCCCACACCCCCGTCGGGACCTCCGTGCCGGTCGGCAATAGAATGTGAAGCATGAGCCATACACAACATCGAGAATCAATGAATCATTAAATGGACAATGACTTGGAAATTGGAATAATGAAATCTATTAATTTATTGTGCTGGCCCTATTAGTTCATAGTCATTGTGTTGAAAACATGGACTGGGGTTTTCTAATTAGAATAGGATTATGTTTCCTAATAAGTCTAGAGTTTTATTTCTATTTGTTTTATATTTCTTTTTCCTACTTAGTATAGGGCTTAACTAGGTTGTAACTATAAATACCCTATTGGAGTCTTGTGAATAATATACTTTTGAGGAGCAACTCCTCACATTACAACACGGTATCAAGAGCCTAATTTCGATTAGGGAAGAAAGGAAGAAAGAGAGAACTAGATACTGACCTCGATTTCTCCTTTACTCTCTTCTACAGCTGCTCTGTGTCAGCCAATCTTGACAAATCTTGGCTTCTATCAGCTGGCTGCAGCGATTCCCTCTCTCTTTTATTTGGCTTTTATCTCCTTTTTTTTCTCTTCTTCAGAGGTTCTGAACCTCTGCTGGTCTACTACTTCTGTTGCTTTCCGAGAGTGGAAGAGATTATTTTGGTTGTGATTTTCGGTTTCTCAGATCCAAACTGCTGGGTTTGAATTTCCCCGGTTTTGATTCATGTTGTTTTGGATTGCAGGGTCTCTCCTCTGATCTTCCAAGAGCGTTGCCTTTTTTCTAAGTTTTTTTCTCCCTTTTTTTTTCATCTATACATAGGTTGAATTATTCGATTCATAGGGGCAGCTTTTTGCAAATTTGAATAGTTACAAGTACTATTTCGTAATTTTGAAAATATTTTAGGGACTTTTTCATAATTCTGAAAAAGTTCGGGGACTTTTCTGCAATTTTAACAATTTCAGGCACTTTTTCGTAATTCCAAACAAGTTCAGGGGGCCACATCTCCTTCATCTGGTAAATCTGAAGAGTCTCCCATGTCTTTCATTCATAGGGTTCGTGAGTTTTCTCCGCTTCAGATAACCACTGTGAAACTTAATGGGACAAATTATCTTATACGGTCTCGTTCAGTTTCCCTCGCTATTGGTGCTCGTGGTCTTACTGGCCATCTTGATGGGACTTCTACAAAACCTTCCACCCATAGTCTACAACTTTCCAAGTGGTATACAAATGAATGCTTGGTCATGGGTTTTCTTATCAACTCCATTAAATCTAGCATAGCAGAGAGTTATCTCCTCCTTCCTGATGCGGCAACTATTTGGAAAGTTACTAAAAATACATACTCCAGAGTTGGCAATGATGCACAATGCTTTGAAATTAGACGAAAAATCAATCAGTTACAGCAGAAGGACTTTACTCTTTCTCAGTACTATAACACCCTTCGGGGATATTACCAGACTTTAGATTTCTATAGGAAGTTTACACCGAAGAATGTTGAAGATATTATTGCCTATCAACAATGGGAAGATAAACAGAGAGTTAATGATTTTTTGGCAAGATTGAATATAGAATTTGATCAAATTTGCGCACGGATCCTTCTAGAGAGCCTTTCCCTTCTCTGGCTCAAGCCTATGCCATGGTAGATACCGAGGACAGTCGAAGTACAACTATGGTACACACTCAGACATCTGATAGATCTGCATTGGTGGCTGGTTATGGCAATAATTAATCTAGTTCTGGTAATTTTCGCCCTCCAATAAAGTGTGAGTATTGTGGAAAAGAGCATCATACAAAGGACAATTCTAGGAAGTTACATGGACGTCTAACAAATTCCCGTGGAGGAGGTAGAAATGGAATCAAGGGCAGCAATCAACCATCTACAAATCAAGCCAATTCTAGCACCCTGAGTACTACAACACCTCTTTCCTCAGATAAGCTCTAGCACCTTCACCAGTTGATGTCCAGACTTGACTCGTCTTCTCCAATACAGACTTCCAGTGCGAGTATAGCCTCTGTCAATGTTCCCTCTGTTGATCCACAATTCCCCACAGGTATTTTTGGTTGTCACAATGTCAATTTGACTTATCCTTTCAGGGTAATCGCCTCTGGGGTAACCGACTATATGACAGGCTCATCTACTTTGTTTCATACTTATTCATCTTTCCCTATTGCTCAGGATGTTCGAACGGCTGATGGGTCTCTCTCCCCTATCTTTGGGAAAGGATCTATTATATGTTCACCTTCTCTTACCTTATCTAATGTCATGCATGTTCCTAAGTTTTTGGCTAATCTTTTATCTATTAGTAGTCTTACTCGTGATATGAACTGCAAAATAACTTTATTTCCTTTTCATTGTGTGTTTCAAGACCTGGAAACGAGGCTTACGATTGGCAGTGGTAGACAGAAAGGGGGGCTCTACTTAATGGATGGGTCCCCATCAGCACTTTCTACAGTCTCAAGCTACGCCTCTCCTGCACTTTTTACCTTATTACAGTAGCATAGTCGTCTTAGCCATGTTCCTTTACCTATTTTGTCCAAATTATTTCCTGATCTGATTAAAAGGTGTAATTTGAATGATTTTTATTATGAGGCATGTATTTTGGCCAAACAGACTAGGCATGTTTACCCTATTTTAGATAATCGTAGTAAAATCTTTTTTTCCAGTCATTCAATCGATGTGTGGGGTCCTTCTCGGACCATGTCTGTATCTGGTCATAGATGGTTTGTTACCTTTATTGACTGTTGTACTGGGACCACATAGGTTTACTTCACCAAAAAAGTGACATTTTCTCGTGCTTTCAAAATTTTCATAATATGATTAGGACTCAGTTTGGGGCGATAGTCAAAATCCTTCGTACGGATAAAGGAACTGAGTACTTAGGTGGCGCATTACCTTCCTACTTAGCAAACCATGGCATCATACACCAAACTAGTTGCATCGACACTCCACCTCAAAAAGGGATTGCCGAATGCAAGAATACACATCTACTTGAGGTAGCACGTTCCCTTATGTTTTCTATGCATGTGCCTTTTCGGTTTTGGGGTGAAGCCGTTCTTACTACGGCATATCTAATTAACCGAATGCCTTCCCGAGTCTTAAACCAACGCTGTACCCTTGAGGTTCTTTTGGGGACAGCAGCCTTTACAGTCTCACCTAAGGTTTTTAGATGTGTTGCCTTTGTCCGGAACCACCATGTTCATGGAAAGTTAGATCCTCGTGGGTTAAAGTGCATTTTCTTAGGTTATCCTCCTACACATAAGGGGTATAAGTGTTATCATCTTAATTCTCGTCGTTTTTTCGTCTCTATGGATGTTGTGTTCTAGTAAAAAATTCCTTATTTTTCCCCTACACCTCTTCAGGGGGAGAGTTTTAGTGAAGAGGTTCCAGTGGACTTTATTTGCTCGAGCCGATTGGAAGATCTACTTCTGCTTTGACTACATCTTCTAATCCGGTCCATTCGGTAATATCACACCTTCATCAGTGGCACCGTAGGCTCGATCATCCACCTTTCAAATTTTGTCATTTTCTCTAGATATATTTTCATGATACTTTCATCTTACCATTACAATTTCTTCCTTTCCAAGTTTCCCCATTGGGATTTCCTTTGATATTGTTTTCCCATGTGTAAAGCTACACATGAGGGGGAGATTGAAGATGTCTACAATTCAATGCCTTTCATGTAGACTTCTTTATTATGTAGAATTTGATCTTTGTTACCTTTGAAAGTTTGTCCCTTACCTCGCAATCTTCTACTTTGGAGATCTAACATTGCTATAGAGCTATCTTTTTGACTGTGCAGAACTTGATCTCTGTTAACCCTAGAGATTTGCCCCTTAACTTGACATCTTCCCTTCGGAGATCTAACCTTGCAAAAGATTTTTTGTTTGACCTTTGCAGAACTTGATCTTTATTACCTTTGGAGATTGTCACTTATCTTGACAAATTTTCCCCTACCTTTTGAGATTGTCCCTTGGCAAACTTTCCCTTTAAAGATCTAACATTGCTACAAATCAAAAGTTTCTCTTTGGCTGTTTTACCCTAGCAATTGTTATCCCAAAACTATATTTTTCCCTCAGATTTGTGCAGAAATTTAGTCTTCTCAACATTTGAAGATTCTACCTTTTTTCTTGGGCGTTCTTCCTTGGAGACATAAAGTTGCAGTAAAGATGAGGACAAAGCAAATGGAAGTCTATAAGGCAGATGTAATCTATAAGTTTGAAGATCAAATTGCAGATGTTTACCTGGACAGATGTTTTATACTTTTTTGGTCAAGTTGGGCATGTGTGATATCCATGCCTCAACTTAAGGGGGAGTGTTGGATTCTATTAGGAGTCTAATAAGAGTTTGTATAGGAGTTAAATTAGAGTTTGCATTCTTGTAAACTTCTATTCCTTGTAATAGTCTACCTTCCACTTAATTATAAATAGAGGGCTTGAGATCATAGATCAATAAGCCATTCTACTACAATCGTTTATTTCAATAGAATGACTGGACAGGAACAGCTAGTGGATGATATACAAGAGGAGACTAGACTTCTGAAGACCTATCAAATAAAGCAACAAGTGACCCCTTCTGAACCAAGCCAGTCAAAGGCTTTGGTTCCTGGCCCTGAACAATCTGTTCCTCCAAGTGAGTCTGTCTTTGACCCTTCTTCTAATCCTACTTTAGACTTACCAATTGAATTAAGAAAGCAGCCTCGAACTTGCACCAAACATCCTATTTCCAATTATGTTTCATATGAGTTACTATCTCCAGAATTTCAAAGTTTTATTTCCTCTTTGTCCTCTACTTCTATTCCTAACACTTGGCAGAAGGCATTATCTCACTCAAACTGGAAAGAAGCAATGGATAACGAAATGCAAGCTCTAGAAAAAAAACAAAACGTGGGACTTGGTGACTTTGCCCATAGGAAAGCAGATTGTTGGGTGCAAATGGGTGTTTGTGATCAAGTACAAGGTAGATGGGACTGTTGAAAGGTACAAGGCAATGGTGGCCAAAGGTTTCACTCAAACTTATGGCGTTGACTATCAGGAGACATTTGCCCTGTTGCCAATATGAACACAGTTCGTACTATTATTTCATGTGCAATTAATAAAGAGTGGAGTTTACAACAATTAGATGTGAAGAATGCCTATTTGCATAGAGAACTCCAAGAAGAGGTATATATGGATATACCACCTAGGTATTCTACTACAGAGATTTATAGGAAAGTGTGCAAGTTAAAGAGGGCTTTATATGGGTTGAAGCAATCTCTAAGAGCGTGGTTTGGAAGGTTCCATAAGGTAATGATATCTAATGGCTATAAGCAGAGCAATGCAAACCACACTTCGTTTATTAAAAGAGATGGTTCCCAAACTACTATACTTTTAGTATATGAAGATGATATTGTGATCACAGGCAGTAGTGAGGATGAGATTTCAGCATTAAAAACATTTTTAGGAACTGAATTTGAGATCAAAGACATGGGAAAACTCAGATATTTCCTAAGTTTAGAGTTGGCATATTTACTAGCAGTGTATCTCTATCCCAAAGGAAGTATACATTGGATCTTCTTGAGGAAACTAGGATGCTAGGATGTAAGCCAGCTGAAACTCCTATTGAGCCTAACCTACACTTGAAGGCAAAGGAAGTAGAACCAGTTGACAAGATAAGGTATCAAAAATTAGTGGGAAAATTGATCCATCTATCTCACACTAGACTTGACATCACATTTGTAGTAAGTCTTGTTAGCCAGTATATGCATGATCCCTACTCCTCACACTTGGATGCAGTATATCGAATCTTGAGATACTTGAAGACTACTCCAGGAAAAGGAATTTTAATTTCAGCTCATGGACATTTGAAGATTGAGGCATATACAGATGCAGACTGGGCAGAATGTCCAGATGATAGGAGGTTTACCTTTGGGTATTGTGTGTATGTGGGAGGTAACCTTGTGACTTGGAGAAGCAAGAAACAGGTTGTAGTTGTGCGGTCCAGTGCCGAGGCCGAGTTTAGGGCGATTGCTCAAGGCATTTGTGAGGTACCATGGCTTAAAGGGCTGCTTCAAGAGGTTGGGACAGATTTGGAGATTCCTATACAGTTATACTCAGATAGTAAGTCAACAATCAGCATAGCTCATAACCCAGTACAGCATGATAGGACTAAACATGTGGAGATTGATAGACATTTCATCAAAGAGAAGGTTGAGGCTGGGCTGATCCATATCACCTTTGTTACTTCAAACGAGCAACGGGATGATGTGCTCACAAAGAGCTTGAACACGAAGATATTCAATTACATTATGAGCAAGTTAGGCATAATAAATATCTATGTTCAAACTTGAGGGGGAGTGTTGCAAACATGGACTGAGGTTCTCTAATTAGAATAAGATTTTGTTTCCTAATAAGTCTAGAGTTTTATTTCTATTTGTTTTATATTTCCTTTTCCTACTTAGTATAGGGCTTAACTAGGTTGTAACTATAAATACCCTATTAGGGTATTGTGAATAATATACTTTTGCGGAGCAATTCCTCACATTACAACACATTGTTATCATGGTGGGAGATCTCGCGAGATATCTCGCTATTTTGAGATAGCGAGACAAGAGGAGAGACAAGATATGAAAGATGGGAGAACTCGCCACATCTCGGTGAGATCTCACCATCTCTGGTCCAACCACCTGGTTTAGGGGGTTTTAAAACCCCCTATCTCACTCGAGAGAGGCATATCTCTCCTCTCTCTCACTGCAACCCTCAAAACTTGCCGGAAACTTGATTTTTGGCTGGAATTTATTAGGGATTCAACTTCTAAACATCCTTAACACATTTACAACATTAGATTATCATCATTCAAGCCTATTTCAACTAGACTTCAACAAAGGCAAGATTTTCCCCCAAATATGAATTTTTTTTCAAATAGAATGTTCTACAATGGGTGTGTGAGTCTAGAATAAATATGCTGATCTACGCTTTCATGGAAACAAATATAATGTGACATTTAAACCGATATGTGACATACTACAGTGATGAGTTGACTTAGGAGTCATATGTGACCACCGTTTAGAATTAGTTGATGCAAAATGTTGAGTGATACTCTTGTTATCTTGTAGTCTTGTAATCTTGTTACTCTTGTACTCTTGTGATTGTGAACTTATGGATTATGATTTATGACTTACTAAAAGTCTAAAACTTCTTATGGTTGTAAAATTTTGAAGACATTTAAGTTCTTTGATAGTTTGATGTGTAATGTATTTGATACTTGATAGTTGATAACATGAATTACTTGATATTTGTACATTACATGTTGTCTAACCTTGCATTTCCTAGCATTTCGGTTTTACACAAAGGGTCGACTTAGAAGACATACTTAGGGTTTCACAAATCTAAGGCCACCAATGTGTTCAAAAGGCCTTAAATAGGCTAAATACCAAGTTTCAACCCAATCGGGACCCTAAAACCCACAGAGGTGGGCCACTATGTTTACGCCAGAAAATTTGTATATCTTGACCGAGATCTCGCCGTCTTGGTTGAGATCTCGGTTTTTTTAAGTGGCGAGATCTCCCTCGAGAGCGAGATCTCCAACCATGATTGTTGTGATGCTTGATGAGATGAACTTATTTTTGTGTTCTTTTTTTGGATAATTTTTCATAATTATGATTCTTGAATGCTTTATTTTTTGGATGAATGTGAATATTGAATGTTTATTTAGCTTATTACAGAAAGTTGTTGCATTAAAAAGTAGTTGTATTGCAAACATTTTGACCCAGCCGCCTTGGTCGCCTAATCGCCAAGACAGAGCCCCAATCGCTTTGGTCGCCTTTCTGCTTTGACAACCTTGATTCCAATGCAGTTTGAAATATGGTACATCATAGAAGAATGAAACCAAATGGGAACAAAGAAAGCAATCAACAGTCAATCGGACACTGTCTGGCAGCTAAACAGAGTAGGTGAGAGGAAACTAAATCAATCAACCTATCTCAGGTATTGCATATCTCAACTCAATAATGGGCCAAGACCATCATAACAACCACAATTAGCAGGTAATCAAACCCCCACCTAACAGACAACAGCAACCAGAATTCTAGATAACGAAAGTTAAGACTCAAAATTGAAAATTGGGAGTAGAATCATAACCTTAAGCTTCAAACAGAAACTAAACTGTAATTTGAAAACAGACTGCAGATATTGAATGTCAAACAATATTAGCAACTAACTTACGATGCAACAACTGCACTTGAAACACTCCATTAGCACCAGCACAGGTAGTTCATAACAGAACAACAATTACCTCCAGAAATTGATAGATGAAAACAGAACTGACTGATCCTGGGACTTATCAAAGAACAATACACCAAAAAGTTGATGGTAATGAGTGACTTTGTACTGGTTGAAAGCAGAAACACTATTGGTACCTTAACTAACAGGGACAAAGAGAAGGATAGGACATAGACGAGAATAAGGGAAGAAATACTATGCTAGGCCTCACACCTAACTGTGGAGAAGAAGTCCAACCAGCTTCAGTCTTGGCATCCTCACCATGGCATCCCACAATAGAGCTGGCCACTTTGAACCCACCAAGCCTTGTTCCTGTTTCATTGAGCTCACAATCATAAGGCTATTCTCAAATCTTTGGTAGTGGCTATGTTCCCTTACACTTTATTTATAAATTCATAGAAATACGTTAAATAGGAAACCACTATGTATGCTAGAGAGAAGCCTTAACAACTTTGATCTTGAATGGTGCTAGCTGCTGTCCAGTTACACTGGTTTCTTTCTGTGACACTGTTGCTAATTCAGTATTCGGGGCTACTCCAATGTTTCGGAGGACTGCAATCTTAGAAGATGGAATAACAAATATCATTCTTTTGACCAAATTTGGAAGGCCGTCTCTAATGATATCAGCTCCAAATTAACCTTGGCTCATGGCTCACCGGAAGCCACTACTTGATTCTCCAAGGAATATGACACATTATTGTTACCTAGGGATTAGATGTACCTCTTCTGTTACCTTCTCTGCATACCTTAGCCTTAAGAGTTTTTGTTCTCCCACACCCACCTCAACAAACAAATAAAAAGTGAAGTCTCTAAGTGTATTTCCCCCCCCTCTTTGCACCCTTTATTGGGGGTTTAGTTATTGATTATTTTCTAACTCAACAAAAAATCCCAAGCATTTGAGCTTTATAGAAGTAAACCTAAATATATTAAGCCCATATATCCCATTGGACATCAAAATTCTACATATTAATGCATTCATGGTCCAAGATTTCGTTCTTGACACCCATCTCACCCCCTCAAAAAGGAGAGATCTCGCTCGAGTTGGCAAGATATCGCTTGAGATATGGTATTACTCGAGGGCCAATTTTGGGGTTTTTAAACGTAAGTTGGGCTCAGATTCGGTTTTTAGCCTATTTTAGGCCTTCTAAACACCCTGGTGGTCTTAGACAGACCCTAAGCATGAGTTCTAACTCGACCCAAAGTTTGAAACCGAAATGCTGCACTACTAAACATGCAAGGTTATACAACATGAAATATAGAACCATTAGGACATCAAAATGAAAAGCAAGTGATAAGATACATCAAATAAGTTAAATAGCAATAGAATTCCATCCATATGAGTATGATACAACATCACATTCTCGACTCTAGAGCAAGGAACAAATTTCGGTTGATATGGGAATTTCGACCTTGCAAAAGGCCAAAATTCCTATGTTTCGATCAAAATTTTGACTAAAACTGGAATTTTTTTCCAAATAATTGTAACTTCAATTTCAAGCCACATATGGACTCAAAATGATTTGGATTCTTGCATACTACCTATTTCAAGCATAATAAACACTATAGAAACTACTAGTTTACCAAAAAAAAAAAAACCATTAAAAATGTAACATCCAACTTTCAAGTATATACTACATATGAGAAGAAGTAAGAATGTTACTAATTACAAGTCTACTCTATTCAATGTCTCCCTCTTTTGAATGCACCCCATACAAATGACAATACAAGTCCCATGATGTTTGCCCCATATAGTTGTTGACGTAATCAGCAACTGCAGCTCTATACGTGACCTCATCCACATGCCTAAGATTTCCTGATGGTGGGAAGTTGTGAATCTCCAAATAAGGAACTAGCTCAACTACATATGGAAAGGTTGGTGGTGGGCCTGGTGGCTGTGGAATAGAGTGGAAGATCTACTCAACAAATGAAGGAGCATCTTGGCTATTAGCATAAGGATAAAGTCCATACCAACAATAAGGTTCCAATGGCTAACTCCGATAGGTGACAGCTCCATAGGCTCTCCATAACCATAAGGCTACACTAGTCGCTAACCCTGAATCTCATAGCCAGGAGGGACACCATATGGTCCATAACCATAAGCTCCATAAGTCGACCAAGTAGAACCAATACTCTCCACAGCAGCATCATATGAGGACTCTGCAAGCCTATGCCATCCGGATCCTTTGGAAGTGGAGGAGTCTCTAGGATCATCAATGCTCATCGATCTCATAGATCCCACCAAGCTCACGGCATCAGCCGGACGGTAGGACCCATATGATGGCGTGTCCTATGTGCTATAGTCGTGTTGTCTCCCCTTCCCCTACCTCGAATATGTAGAGGAAACATTTTGGCCTCGAGATGCAGCTCCAGTATGGTCTGAATTTTGTGTCGCGTGGATGAACTGACTCTCGCCTGTGAATCTCGGTGGTCGTCCTCCCCCCTTGACTTTCAAGAACTGTTGGTGCTGGTGTTGCCGGTCGTGGTGGTGGTGGTGGTCTGTCCCTAAGATCAACTGAATCCTCATCACGAGGTCCAACACCCTCCTCATCCCCTCCATCATCATCATCGTCATCATCATCATCACCATCATCATCGCCGTCATCGTCATCATCATCACCATCGTTGTCATCGCCAGAGGCCTGAGTCACATCATCCTCAGTGTCGGACCAAACAATCAAATCCTCACTTTTGGGTGGATGCACTAGGGTGTGGCAAGAAGGGACGGGCGGGCGCTGCATGTGCACTCCCCTCCTGGGTAATGAAGTCCTCCACATCAGCCCCCATCTCCTCTAGCAATTTGTCGACTGGGACAACCTCCCTCCTCATCCAGCAATGGCTCTCCACTGTCCTTGATCCAGTCAACTACTAGGTTATCATCATCATCCATCTCAAATATGTCGCCCAACTCGATATTGTTACTCTCTCTGTCCATCCCCTATCTAATATGATCCTCCCTCAGTCTCATATTATAGTGTATGTAGACAAGGTCCTCTAGACGCTTCACACCGAATCGGTTGTGCCTCTTTGAGTGAATGAGGATGAAGGTGCTCCAGTTTCGCTCACAACCATTGGCAAAACATATCTGGGAGAGCACTTTGTTTGCAATCACACTCAAATGGGGTGAGTCACATCCAAATTGCAACATCCACTCAGCTGCAACAAACATAGACTCCAAGTCATTTTAGTACTTAAATAACTAAATTAAAGATAGAATATAATAATTAAATATATAATGAAATAAATGAATGAACTTACACCCAAGGGCAGATTCCCATTCCGATACGGCCACGGAATGACCGAAGCTCCCAATGGCATCCCTAAATGCCTTTATCTAATATATATAGAGAAAAAACAATAACTAGTTACTAGGTTAATGACTTAGTATAGAACTATGAATTGTGAATATCAAATTATTCAAATCATTATCTCACCTCCATAAGGATGATTGCTTGTTTAGATGGATCCAGTTCCAATTTCTCCACTACAGTTTGGATAGCATCCATCAAATCTTGCCTCATCCCAAGATTGTCCTTGTAATGGTACTTAGGATTTAAATAGTATGTTGTGTAAGAAAAAAGTATGTCATAAAAGGGAATAGTTAATGCTTAATAATGCAATAACATAATGAAAATTGAATTGAATACTAGACATAACAACTCACCAGCCTTATGCAGTGGATGCTACAACATAGACTGCCATCTAAGTTGGATGATTTTGAGGACTTTCTTGTTGCCGTGTGGGTGTACCTGAGCAACTTGCTGCTTCATCCTCTCTACTGCAGCAAATATGTGTGGTAAAGTAGGTTTTCTCTGCTAATCTACCATCCTCAACACATGCATCACACGCTCAAGCATCTTCACCACTATCCTCACATTACGCCAGAAAGTCTCATCAAGTATGGTCAACTGTGGTCTCCTTCCTCCCACGGATGAAGAACCCTCCCAACTAAACCACTACTCTTATGCAAACATGCTCCTAAGGCCAGTCTTCCTACTCTCAAAGTTCTGCAATGCTATCCAATTAGTAGCAAATTTGGTTATGCCTGGCCTCACTAACTCACCCTAACATTTGTCCCTCATCATCTTTAATGCATTTGTGTGGTTATAGATGATGGTGTTAACTTGTTGGGCTTGCTCCACGGTCTTCTTCACAAGCTTGACCTTTCCGATGTCCTTCAGCATTAAGTCAATGCAGTGAGCAACACATGGAGTCCAAAAGAACTTATATTTGTCCATCCATCAAGGCGTCAATACAAAGTCATTTATATATATATATATATATATATATATATATATATATATATATATATATATATATATATAAATGAAAATTAATACTATATGTTTAGATACCTGGAGTTCTCCTGCATCTTCAACCCAGCTTTCTTGTAGTTGGAGGCATTATCAGTCACAATTTGTATCACATTTTCCACTCCAACCTCCTTCACCACTTGCTTTAATAATTTATAAATATATTTTGCATCCTTCTTATAACCAGATGCATCTACTGACTTGAGGAACATTGTCTTCCCATCACAATTCAACATGAAATTGATGACAAACTGTCTAGTGGGACCAGAGTCACTCCATAATGAGCCCACATGGGCTTTAATCCCTTAATATACTCATTTAAGTCCTCTTTATGCTTATGCAAATAGACATTATATATCTCATATGGAGTGGGTCCTTGTACACCACTACTAGCCTTGCCTATCTCCTAATCATATCCCTATAGTAGGCCCTTGGGTTCTATGTGCTGGAATACTAGAAAGTCATCCCCACATTTTCCTTCACACTCCCCCATAAGTGCTTCAACTTTCTCTGCTTATGCTCAGGCCTCGTAAATAGGGTCGGATCATTGCGAAGAATCTCCAAATCCGGATTTGTAGGATGTGCTGTCGAAACTCGACCCCTTGTAGGGGCCCGTGGGATAGGAACCTCCTGCCTCACACACTAACTCCTCCTCATAGGGACTTGGGAGCTGCACTGTGCCTCCCATACCTACAGGCTCTCTGAGGGACCCACAACCTAGAGACCTCTGTTGCCTCCATATGTCATCAACCCTCTATTACAACCTACTCATCATCATTGCCCTCCTAACCTGTTCAACCTCCGGTTCTAGGTCACATCCATACTCTTTTGGCTCATCTAGACCATAATCCTCGGGATCTAGAAGGTCATCTAAGCATGCATCCTCGAACTCCTCCCTCTATGTTCTCTTCTCTTTTCTCTTTTGCTTTCCACCACTAATATATGAGGCCATTGCCTTTTTGACCTCTACGGGCACCTTTTGGCACCCTACTACATCCCTATTTCCACCAACCAGATGCACCTTCAGTCTAGTGGCCCCACCTCATCCTATTTGTTTCTTGCAGTAATTACACTCACTTTTCCTCCTATCAGCAGTTAGTGGCCTCCCGTGTTGCCAAGCTATGTCTGACCTCTTTGGAAGAGAGTGTTTGCTACAAGAAATACACACTAAGTATCTTGAAAGCTCCACAATATGCTCCAAAAGTTACATACATGCTTCCAATAATAACCTCCTATTTTTAAATAAATAAATAATATATATATATATATATTAAATATAAATATATATATAAGTATTTTTTAATATATAAATAATTTAAAATATATAAAATACAAACTATCTTAAAAAGCTCCATAACATGCTCCAAAAATTGCATACATGCTTCCACTAATACTCTCCTATTTTTAAATTTAAAACAGAAATTAATTAGTTTTTTTTATTTAAATATTTTTAATTATTTAAATATATATTAAATACGGTAAAATTACATAATTAACAGAAGAAAAAAAATTGATTCAACACCATCATAGTAATATGGTGTCTCAACTCTCACATACATTAATTTGAAGCTCATACATCTACTATACATATACATTTTTAGCAATTACATAATTTACAAAATATTTTTAATAACAGAAAAATAAAAAAAATAGTAGGAAGAATCAAAAATTAATATTGACAACTACAAATTCATAGATCAACACTCTAAAGTAAACATACTTAAATTTGGAAGCAATCCAAGATGATTTAAGGCACAAACAAAACAAAAATAAAAAAATGAGGAAGTTGGTTATTCACCTTGCAAGATTTAAAAAAATGCACAAATGGAGGAGCAAATCTAGTATTTAAATGAGATGAAGTTGTAGAAAATAGAAATTAGGTGAAAAGATGGATAAAAGCAAGAGAAATAAAAAAATATATATCAAAATAGGGTCGAAATCACCCAAGCAAAATCGCTCGAAATAGGCGAAAACAGCGGTAAGTCGAAAAAATGGTCGAAAGTGGACATTTTATATAGCCTACCAATGTATCATTTCAGCTCGATACCATATCGGGCAGAAATATCATGTCGTATCGACCGAAATTTCGATTGATATGATACGATAAAGGACACTTTTCGTGGCTGTCTTTGTATTTCATTTCGGTCGAATTTTGTTCCATGCTCTAGAGAGTACAATTATACAACCAGCGTAAGTTCAATATAAATCATAAGTTCATACTAGAAGTGTTGGGTATGGTTCATGCTTCACATTCGATTGTCGACGACCTTTCCCCCAACACACACGGGGCTCTCCAACATCTATCTAATAAAAAAAATTGGGCAAAAATGGAGGTTTGGAAGGTCTTAGTGAGTTGGGAAGTGAGAGAGAGAGAAGTCGAGATCTTGACTAGTCTTGTTCGAGAGATAGCATAAAGTGGCTGAGGGGACCGAGATCTCGGTCGAGATTTACTACAAAGGAGATCTCAAACCATGAAATGCATTCATGGTCCAATTTGGTCGATTGATTTGAAATTGGCTTTTCATTATTTTGATTACATCAAGTTGTTGTTAATTGGTCTCAGTTGGGATCTTACAACTGCCTGATAAAGTTTCATGAATAGTAATATCTTTAAGGAATTTTTTTATTTTTTCAAAGACCTTATAAACAGGCAAAGTTTTCTCTTAGAGAGGACCTTCATATTGTCTAGATTTTTTTGTTTCACTTTAGTGATACTGAGTTTTTATTCATCAATGACAAGTTTGATGTGAACACAACTCAGACCCTTGGCCAAAAACTAAGTGAGCTCCATAAGAAGGCTCTAAGAAGCCCCCTAGGCTGGCCGAACCCACTAGGAGGGGTATTTTGGGCATTTTTTGCCCTAATTAGTTGTTGGAATTCAATTCCTACCAGTTTACTACAAAGTCCAATTTGGTTAGGAAGTTGTTTTGAGTTGGAATTGAGTTAGCTATTGACTCCTCCGTTGCTTTATCTCCTAGCATATGTGCAATTAGAGTTTTAATTAAAAGAATTTAAGCATGTGCTTATTAGAGTTTAAGTTAAAGTTTTATTTCAACATGGTTCCATTAGGGACCTTTAGATGTTTATATTTTATTTCAATAATCGGGATTATGTGGTGGGATCCTAATCTATAAGGAATCCCACTTAGAGTCAAGTTCTTTTAGTAGGCTATAAATAGCCTATTGTTTCTTTGTAATTCTTCAAGTCTGATTAAATAGAATTTGGTCATGGTTCACTTTGGGAGGGCCATGGCGGATTTTAAAAGCTTTCGTCACCAACAATCAGCAACCGCTCTAGAAATTCCAGCAGCCATGGCAGATTTTAAAAGCTTTCTTCATCAGCAATCAGCAACTGCTCTAGAAATTCCTGCAGCCATTAATCATCAAAGCAGCCTCCACCAAGTAAACACCCCAGCCCCCTCCCCCTTCCTTCCCTACACCCACAAGGATCCCCCTCCCCCCCCCCCCTCCAAGGGACAACCATAACCCCTCCCCTGCCCCTTCCCCGTTCCGCACACCCCTGTAACCCCCTCCCCCCTTGATGCTGCAACACAGCAGCAGCCCCCCACCCCCCACCCCTCTAAGCCCCTTAGCACTGCCTCTCACCCCTACGACCTCCCAGGCCATTCCCCACTTCCCCTAGCACCCGCAAGCTTCTCCACCCCTTCTTCTTCCCTGCGGCAGCACTAAACGCACCCCCCTGCAATTCCCTCTTCCCCAGCCACTTAACCTCCCTTCCTCTCCCTATAGGATCCCACCAACCGCTAGGCCTCAGTCCTACTGTTAGAATTCCCAAATAAACTATACTTCCCTTGGTCTGAAAAATTCCTGCACTTCATCTCCTTGATCAAAAATTTCTACAATTCATCTTCAATCTCTAGACCTAAACCCTAGTTCACTTTAAACCCTCACCCACACCTTAATACCATTAGAACTAAGTCTGAAATTACAACACAACAATAACAGCCCACTCTCCCATCTTGCCGAAATCCCAAAACCCTAGTTTTCAAACCCTTCTTGTTAAAATTTAGATCTGAATTCAGCATTCCAGCAAGGTTTTAAGTGCTTAAAGCCACACTATACATCCTAGAATAATCATTCTCTGTGCTAGAAGATTCAGGGCAGCCCTTAGTTTTAGGGAAAATTCTCAAAAGCCCTAACCCAAAAAAAGGGTTTACACCACATGTTTTATTACTTATTAGTTATTACTCTTAATTTCTGGATAATTAGTGGGGTTCATCTGAGGTTAGGGTAGTGGCAATCGCTCTTTGCATGAATAAGCATATACCATTCTAGTGGCTGGCAGATCCCAACATCACTATATAAATCAATCAACAGCCTCAACAATGCAACTCTTGCATGGCTTCTTGGTTGAAAAAAAAAATGTTGCAGCAAGGAATAATGAAAAATTCTACCATGGAGTCATACCATTTCCTCATACATGTGCATCGCTTCATCATTAACAATGTTCTGCATGCTAAGATCTTGGCGTATAGACCTTGTCCTATCAAAAACAAAGTCATGAACAACTTCAAATGGTTGTTCTGAAGATTCTATTAAGTTCAGAAGGTAGCTCAGTGTGTCCCTCAGTACTGGAAGAGGCCGCAAATCTGATTCCTGTACATGCATGCTTGACAAGGTTCTGCAAAACTAACAACAGAATTAAGATGGTGAGAAAAATTTTCTAAGTGAATAATAACATACATTTGATGATGTTTGAATACAAAGTAATAAGTAGAAGTAATAAGTAGGTTGATCTAGCTGACTCAATATCGTGCAATCAATACAAAATAAGAGTAAAATGCTGAAATCCTAGGCAAGTATACCCACTGACCAATAACATAGACAGCAAAATATACACCAAAAACTGATCTCAAATTGTCCAAAACAAAACCCAGAGCAGCAGAATATATACCAAAACAGACCTCAAAGCAGTCCCAAAATAGAACTTCTGAACAGCAGAATATGTTTCCAAAACAAACCTCAAAACAGTCCAAAATAGGACCACACTTTTAAGACACAATGTACCTCCAACAGTGAGTACCCAAACCAGAAAGGAGAGTTGAAAACAGACAGCAACTCCTCAAGGCCCATCCTTTTAAGACAAAATAACCTCTGCATACACAGCTTCTGTCCCCAAAAACAAACCAGAAAAGAATTTCCCAAACACATGGAACTACCAGAAAAGAATTTTAAAAACACACACACGGCCAGAAAGGAAATCTGGAACTAAAAACAAATCATACCTAAGGAACAGAAGCAGTCTCCAAAACAAAAGGACCTAGTTCATCCTTTAGTTAATGAACTAGTATTCAGAGAACTAGAAAACTGCTAGAAGGTGCTTCTCTCCTACAAAAGTAAGCTTTAATAAAATAAGGGGAAAAAAATGGAAGAAGAAGAAGCTCCTTAAAAAATTGTTGAAGAGGCTTCATCCAATAAAAGCCCCATTAAGATTAGGGGTGTAAACAGATCAGATTTGGATCGGAGAGTGGTAATACCATATCCATATCCATATCCTATTATATTCAGACGGATTCAAATAATATCCTATCGGTTTTCGGACAGATTCAATCAGATTCGGATGATATTTAGATAGTCATTTTTTTATATAGATACTTCTAAATGGGTAAGAAAACAGATTGAATACAAGTTTTTGATTATCTGTTGACATTTTTTCCATTTTACTTGAGAGGGTCTGGTTTGAAATTTAAGAATTTAGCAACTTTTTTCTACTCATTTTAGTCTTTCCTTTTCTTAAATTTCTTCACTATTGATTTCCCTTTCTGTTTATTTTAGTAGAAAATCTAGAAAAGTATTCAAACATCTCAAGTAAAAATTTATCAAAATATGAAAACAAGTCCAGAAAAGTAAATTAATCGGATAATTTTATCGAACGGATAATAATCTATCAGAAAGGGGTATTACCGAATCAGTATCCTAGAGTAATCGGAAGATTCAAATACCCCTAAACAAATGCGAATTCAAAGAGGCTGATTTCGGTTATCCATTTACACCCCCTAATTAAGATAGAATTTAGTGTCATTTGATTGTGACTTCAGTGACCTAGCTCTCATATCATGTAAATTGTGCTCAAAATTAGGTAGAGAGAAGAAAGAGAGGAGGGATTCCACGATAAGGTTGTGGAGCTTCACAGCAATTGGTGAGGACTACACAGCAATCCAGCTTCATTTATAGAAGAAAGAATTCAGGTTTTAATATATTTCGGAAACCAACTAAACTAAACACACAATCAACAATATAATATGGTTGGGGAAATGCTATGTTTGCATTGCCACATCAACCTTCATTAATTTTGATGATAACAAATAAAAGGTACTAATGGTAATGTTGAATAATACGTAGGAGCACCAAGGCTGCAAGCATGCTTTGATGGAGGTTTCCTTTTTTAGATATGCTACATTACTTTCTAATTCTGCAATAGGAACCTTGTACACAACTTCTAGGAGTTTTTAAAAAGCATATTTACTATTTTTTGTTAGTTACTAATTTTAGAACTTTCCTTTTTCTGTAGTTTCTATTTTGGACAGATTTTAGGAGTCAAAAGACCAAAAGATTTTGTCCATGAGTTGTACTTTTTTATTTCCTTTTTAAAGGACAAGTTTCTTGTCTCTCAAGTTGTATGCTTAGCACTTAAGTTCTATAAATAGAGGAAGCCTATGATTCTAGTTTTACTTTGCTAGAATCGCAAGCCTTTGTGTGGTTCTTCTCTCATCTTCTTCCTCTTCTTCTCCTTTGTTCTCCTCCTTCTTCTAGCACTGATTTAATTCATTAAAGCTTATTTTCTAATATGGCATCAGAGCTTTATTAAATCAAAAACAGTGTTGTTCCATTTTTTCTTTTGAAGTTCTTTTTTTGTTTTATGTTTCCTTGGTGCGCAGCCACCTAATGCTGTACCTAATACACTGTTAGATCAGGTATTCATATGAACTAATGAATTCTTCCTATTACCCTATGTTTTAAGGCCACAGAACTCAGATATATTCTGGTTTTTATCTTTTGTTTGCTTCTGTTTCTGCACTCTGCAGATTTCTGTTGTGTTTTCTACTTTTAAGTTCTGGGAACTTATTTAAGTTTCTACTCTGCTGATTGTGTGATATCCACTATAACTTATAATCTCTTCTATCCCTGCTGATTCAACTACAAGTACTGCAGACTCCAAGGGATCACAAGTTGATCCAGTGAATGTTCAGATTACCTTCATCAAACTCAAAGGAAGTTCTAATTATTTTCTCTAGTCACAAGTTGCT